>NW_026855216.1:0-39214 GCF_026571515.1 Ruditapes philippinarum
ATTTTTAAGTGCTGGTAATAGTAAATGTTTCTCATTGGGATATCATGGTAACGTATCTGTTTAACTTTAAAGTATAATCCAATTTGCCTCATCATTTCAAGAGTCATTGTGGTTCTAGCATGTATATTGTAGTCAAAATTATTTTTGAATTATGAAATATGATAAAACTCGAGTTCAATAGCAAACTATTAATATGTTACAAGTTCATATTACTCTTACTCAGGTTTACCTTAAGTGTGGTAACGTATCTGTTCAATATATGAGGGACATGCATTTAAGCTGGTAACTTTTTTCGAAATTCACTGTAGAAAACAATAAAAATCGTTCACTTAGCAGGGGCGTAACTGAGCTATTATGATATGTACTCCTTTATAGAGGGGTATGGGGGCATGTTCCCCCGAGAAAATTTTTGGAAGAGATAGTGATATCCTGGTATTTCGTGACTATCTAAAGGCTATATTGAGAACATAGTGCCACCAATGCTTTACAGTGTTTTAACTGTAGTAAATTGGCTATAAGACTAATTGCAACACTGATAGTCAATTCAATGTTTATTTGACTTAAAATTTCAAAAAAAAAAAATGAGTTGCCTCAACTGGGATTTGAACTCTAGACCTCTCGATTTATAAGCGAGCGTGCAAACCACTCGGCCACGGTGAAATTATAAGTTAAAGACCTGAAGAAAACCATATTATTCTAAATTAGGGGTTTGTTACTCTTATTATTTCGACGCTAAACACAGATGTAAAAAATGCTCACATTGTATATGCTTGAACAATCAAACAAGAGGTGCCGTCAAGCTGGGGAGGGAAGTGCCAAAAGCTACCATCCAGCTGATTGGGGGGGGGGGGGGGAGGTGCAAACTCTTTCTTTCCATTCAAACAAATAGTCATCATATTTTGGTCCTAATTATACCCCCACCACAAAATGTGGGGGGGGGGGGGGGGCTATAATGGATTCGCTTTGTCGCGTCGGTCCGTCCGTCGGTCGGTCCGTCTCCATTTTCGTGTCCGCTCTATAACTCCTATACTAATTGAAGGATTTTCTTCAAACTTGGCTCAAATGTTCACCTCAACAAGGGGATGTGCAGAACCATATTGCCATGTGTCAGCTCAAGGTCAAGGTCACAATTGAAGGTCAAATATCAAACACTATCAAATATTACACAGTATGTCGTGTCCGCTCTGTAAGTCCTACACTACTTGAAAGATTTTCTTCAAACTTGGCTCAAATGTTCACCTCAACCAGGGGATGTGCAGAACCCATGTCGCACATGTGTCAGCTCAAGGTCAAGGTCACAATTGAAGGTCAAATATCAAACAATTAAATATTACACAGTATGTCGTGTCCGCTCTGTAAGTCCTACACTACTTGAAAGATTTTCTTCAAACTTGGCTCAAATGTTCACCTCAATAAGGGGATGTGCAGAACCCATGTTGCCCATGTGCCAGCTCAAGGTCAAGGTCACAATTGAAGGTCAAATATCAAACAATCAAATATTACACAGTATGTTGTGTCCGCTCTGTAAGTCCTACACTAATTGAAAGATTTTCTTCAAACTTGGCTCAAATATTCACCTCAACAAGGGGATGTGCAGAACCCATGTTGTCCATGGGTCAGCTCAAGGTCAAGGTCACAATTGAAGGTCAAATATCAAACACTATCAAATATTACATAGTATGTCGTGTCCGCTCTGTAAGTCCTACACTTCTTGAAAGATTTTCTTCAAACTTGGCTCAAATGTTCACCTCAACCAGGGGATGTGCAAAACCCATGTCGCCCATGTGTCAGCTCAAGGTTAAGGTCACAATTGAAGGTCAAATATCAAACAATCAAATATTACACAGTATGCTGTGTCCGCTCTGTAAGTCCTACACTAATTGAAAGACTTTCTTCAAATTTGACTCAAATATTCACCTCAACCAGGAGATGTGCAGAACCCATGTTGCCCATGTGTCAGCTCAAGGTCAAGGTCACAATTGAAGGTCAAATATCAAACAATCTAATATTACACAGTATGTCATGTCCGCTCTGTAAGTCCTACACTAATTGAAAGATTTTCTTCAATCTTGGCTCAAATGTTCATCTCAACCAGGGGATGTGCAGAACTTATGTCACTCTTTTGCTGGCTTAAGGTTAAGGTCACACTTGAAGGTCAAAAATTGACTTCGAAAATATTCTTAAATTTTAACATTCATTTGAATATTTCTAAATCTAGAAAAGGTATTTGCTTGAAACTTAAAATATTTTTGAAGGGTCACAATTCCGATATGCTGTTCGTTTAAGTTTCATAACTCTGTATTGCATTTTAACAAAGTTATGCCCCTTTTTAAGTCTTCAAATTTACATGCAATCAAATATTAGACAATATGTTGTGTCCGCTCTATAAATCCTATACTAATGGAAGAATTTTCTTCAAACTTTACTCAAATTTTCACCTCAACAAGGTTATGTGCCAGAATCCATGTCACCTTTGTGCCGGCTAAAGGTCAAGGTCACACTTGAAAGTCAAAAATTAACTTAGAAAATGTTCTTAAATTTTAACATGTACTTGAATAATTTCTGAAAACTAGCGCAGGCATTTGCTTGAAACTTAAAAGATATGAGGTGTGGCAAATAAGATATGCAGGTCAAGTTTCATTACTCTGTATTGCATCTTGACAAAGTTATGCCCCTTTTTAAGTCTTCAAATTTACATACAACCAATACTAGACAATATATTGTGTCTACTCTATAAATTCTATACTAATGGAAGGATTTTCTTCAAACTTTACTCAAATGTTCAACCAAACTGGGTGATGTGCAAAACCCATCTTACCTTGTGCCAGATTAAGGTCAAGGCCACACTTGAAGGTCAAAAATTGACTTATAAATAAAATGTTTAATACATTGGGAAAATGAAAGGTTATTTGTACATGTTTCGAACATGATTTGATAATATATATTTATACTATTACCTGTGTACAATTAGTCTTTTTTTTCACCAGAGATAATTTCTTTTTATGTATTTGTGCCACATAAGTTATTCCCTTAACCATCTTTCAAAGTGGTCTTCTGTCAAGGACATTGGTGGGGGTATGAATCGCATTCAGCGATAGTTCTAGTTTTATTTAAACTTTCTTATTTGACGTTTACAGTCAAGGTCATTTACAAAATGCTTCAGATATTCAGCATGTTGGTGTTGTTTTGTCCCAGTATGAATCTAAGCAAACTTAAAAGAACTGGACCATGACAGTCAAGGTCACTTTGAGGTCAAGGTAATAATTGCAATAATTCCACATGTCAGTTTGTCAAACTATAAAATAAGTATATGCATACATTTTGAAGTTATCAATATCAAGGCAAAATTCAATAATTTGACATGGACAGTCAAGGTCATTTTAAGATCATGATCTTATTTGAATTATTAAACACATCTGTTGTGTCATAAGTATTGCATTGGCCAAGTATGAATCAAATCTGTAAATAAAATAACGAAGATATCAAATCTAAGCAAAGTTCAATAATTCAGGTCAAGGTCAAACCTGATTTATTTCACAAGTTGGTGTTGTCTTGTCCCAGCATAAGTGAACTTGTAAATACATTTGTAAATAATAAATTAATTACAATTTCAGCTAATAAACAGCTGGACTATAACGTCAAAGTCATATAAAAATTATTAACAAGTTGGTTTTAAATTACTTTGACCAAATAGGAATCAAATCCATTAACAAATACCAGGTTATCCTAAATTCAATAACGTGACCTTCAAGTCAATGTTACTTAAAGGTCTAACTGAGTAATTCGTCATGCTGGTTTTGTCATGTGTTGTTGCGTCTAAGATTACATAAATACAAGAGGGCCATGATGGCCCTGAGGTCGCTCACCTGTATAAAGGCCCCCCGGAGTGGGGCCAATTTTAACCCAAGGGCTTTTATTTGAACAAACTTGGTAGACACCCAAAAAAAATGTTTCATGCTAAACATCTAACCTCTAGCTCATTTGGGTTTTTAAAAGAAGATTTTTTAAGTTTTTACTATACACATATAGATAAAAACAATGACACCTCTGGGGCGGGGCCAATTTTGACCCCAGTGCTTTTATTTGAACAAACTTTGTAGACACTTACTAGAAGATTTTTCATGCTTAATATCTAAACTCTAAACTCTAGCCATTTGGGTTTTTTTAAAGAAGATTTTTAAGTTTTTGCCATACACATATAAGGAAAATCAATGACCCCCCGGGGCAGGACCAATTTTGACCCCAGGGCTTTTATTTGAACAGACTTGGTAGCCACCCTTTAGAACTTGTTTTTTGCCACACACATATAAGGAAAATCAATGACCCCCCCCCCCCCCGAAGGGGCCAATTTTTACCCCAGGGCTTTTATTTAAACAAACTTTGTAGACACTACTAAGAAGATTGTTCATGATTAATATATAAACTCTAGCTATTTGGGTTTTTTCAAAGAAGATTTTTAAGTTTTTGCCATACGCATATGGAAAATCAATGACCCCCCTGGGGCGGGGCCAATTTTGACCCCAGGGCTTTTATTTGAACAAACTTTGTAGACACTCACTAGAAGATGTTTCATGCTTAATATCTAAACTCTACCTATTTTTTTTTTAAAGAAGATTTTTAAGTTTTTGCTTTACACACATAAGGAAAATCAATGACCCCCGGGGCGGGGCCAATTTTGACCCAATGGCATTTATTTGAACAAACTTTGTAGACACCCATTAGAACATGTTTCATGCTAAATATCGTAGCTCTATCTCATTGGGTTCTGTAAAAGAAGATTTTTTAAGTTTTTACTATATGCATATAGGGAAAATCAATAACCCCTTGGGGCGGGGCCAATTTTGACCCAAGGGCTTTTATTTGCACAAACTTGGTAGACACTCATTAGAAGATGTTTCAAGTATAATATCTAAGGTCTAGCTCTTTGGGTTCTTTAAAAGAATTTTTTTTAAGTTTTTACTATATGCGTATAGAGAAAATCAATGACCCCCTGGGGCGGGGACAATTTTGACCCAGGGCTTTTGTTTGAACAGACTTGGTAGACACTCACTAGAAGATGTTTCATGCCAAATATCTAAGCTCTAGCTCTTTGGGGTTTTTAAAAGAAGATATTTAAAGTTTTTTCTTTCGGTTGCCATGGCAACCAGAGTTCTGCATGGAATTAAATTCTTTGAACAATTTTTAATGGTGACCACCAAAGGAACATTCCTGTGAAGTTTGGATGAAATTGGCTTAGTGGTTTATGAGGAGATGTCATTTAAAGTAAAAGTTTACGGACGGACGACGGACGGACGCCGGACGGACGCCGGACGAAAAGCGATCACAAAAGCTAAAAACAAGATTGCATTTGTGAAAAATGCTATAGCACCGCATTAATACAACACTAAAAAGTAGTGTATGAACAGATTTTTTTTGTTTCTATACAATTGAAGATTGTCATAATGCAAAGATCCCTGACCTATGTAATTCTTATTATCAGATTAGTTTTTAAATCTATTGTTATTCAAATAAAAGATCAGAGTAGGAATATATCAATGCAGTTGAGTCTAGTGAATTTGGTGATGAAGGTCATATTTCACACAGCCTTAATTTCATGACTACATCAAAGGACAACACAGTAAGACACTTTGTCAAAATCTAGGTCAGCTGATATCAAAGTTCACTTTACATCTTAATCTGTGCACATGGTTCAAATTTCATAGCTGTACATCAAAGGGCAAGAAAGTAGGTCACTGTCCCCTTGGGCAAGGCAAAATTTTGACACAAGGGTTAAATTCAAAACAATCTTGATACAGGTCCATCAAACAACATTTCAAGTCAAATATCTAAGTTGTAGCTTTCTCCAATTCAGAAAACATTGGTTTTAGTTTGGGTTTTTACTATGTGTACATAATGAAAATCAATGCCCACGGGCAGGGCCAATTTTGACACCAGGGGAAAAAATTTGAACAACTTTGGTAGAGGACCTATAGATGATATTATATAGCAAACATCAAAACTCTATGCCTTGTACCTTCAGACAAAAAGATTTTTTATTTTTTTTTACTATATGTACATAATGAAGATCAATGACCCCCAGGGCGGAGCCAATATTGACCCCAGGGCTATAATTTGAACAATCTTGATAGAGGTTCATTTCGCAAAATATCTAACCTATAGCCTTTGTCAATTCAGAGAAGAAGATTTTTCAAGATTTTACTTTATAAGATGGATTTCGTAAGCATGCAGGTATTATAAGGAAAACTATCGCCTCTTGGGCAGGGCAATTTTAACACTAGGGGCATAATTAAAACAACTTTAGTAGAGGACCCTAAATGAGATTATATACCAAATATCAAAGCTCTAAGCCCTGTACCTTCAGACAAGGAAATTTTTTTTATTTTTTTACTATATGTACATAGTGAAAATCAATGACCCCCTGGGGTGGGGCCAATTTTGACCCCAGGGCTATAATTTGTACAATCTTGCTAGAGGTTCACTACACAATGTTTCATGCAAAATATCTAACCTCTAGCCTTTGTCAATTTAGAGAAGATGATTTTTTACGTTTTTACTATATACATATAAGGAAAACCTGACCCCCGGGCGGGGCTAATTTTGACACAAGAGGCAAAATTTGAACAACTTTGGTAGAGTACCTATAGATGATATCATATAACAAATATTAAAGCTCTAAGCCTTGTACCTTCAGACAAAAAGATTATTTGATTTTTTACTATATGTACATATTGAAAATCAATGACCCCGGGGCGGGGCCAATTTTGACCCAAGGGCTCTAATTTGAACAATCTTGGTAGAGGTTCACGACACAATGTTTCATACAAAATATCTAACCTCTAGCATTTGTCATTTGCTAGAAGAAATTTGAACAACTTTGTTAGAGTACCTATAGATAATAACACATACCAAATATCAAGCCTCTAAGCCTTGCACCTTCGGACAAGAAGGTATTTTAAGTTTTTACTATATGTACAAATAGTGAAAATCAATGACCCCCCGGGGCGGGCCAATTTTGACCCCATGGCTATAATTTGAACAATCTTGGTAGAGATCTACCAGACAATGCCTTATGCAAAATATCTAAGCTCTAGGCCTTTTGGGTCTTTACAAGAAGATTTTTAAAATTCATTCTTATAATTCCTTTTGGTTGCGATAGGCAACCAGATTTCTGCATGGAATGAAATTCTTTGAACAACTTTGGAAGCCCTTTACCAAAGGATCAATCATGCCAAGATTGGTTAAAATTGGACTACCGGTTTTTCACAAGAAGATTTTTTAAGTTCACCATATAATATCAAGAACACACAAACATACATACAAACAGACACACACACAGGCTAATCGCTATATGCCACCGCATCGCAGATGCTGCGGTGACATAAAAAGTGGTGACAGTTTATGAAAAGTCAATAATTTGACTTTTACAGCCAAGGTCTCTCAAGTTCAAGGTCAAATCTGAATTATTAAACATGTCTGTCATAAGAGTGGTGAGTAAATAAATAACAAGAAATGTAGAACGACACATATGCCACCCTTTCTGGCCCTTGACTCACATTATTGGTAATTTTGTTATAGAAACTTGCCATAAATGGGTACATGGAAGTGTTCAATTATGGAAACAAGAGCTGTAACCCAAGTGACGAATGCCCCCGAAAAGGTTTCGTAAGCATGCAGGTTTTATGAAAAAAAAGAATGAAAGTTACTAATTGCTGAATATTGTTCTTTGTATTATTGTACATGTAATCTCTAATTATGGTAGCGTGAACTTTCAAAATATAAGTGTGACCTTGACCTTTGAAGAAGGGACCTGGTTCCTAGACGGGACAGAATGTGGTAACGAGAAAGACATTTGTGCCAAGTAATTTCAAAATCCCTCAAAGCATGACAAAGTAACAGTCTGGACATGAATGTGTATCTTCAAAGTCTTCTCAAAGATTGAGAACATTCTATAAGTGTGACCTTGACCTTGAAGGTAGGGACATGGGTCTTAGTCGCGACATGTCATCTTAATGTGATAGACATTTATGCCTAGTTATTTTAAAATCCTTCGATGCATGACGAAGTTACAGTCCGGACACAAAATTAATGTGTGTACCTATAAACTCTAATTGTGAAAAAGTGAACTTCAAAATGGTTCTGTGACCTTGACCTATGAGGTAGGGACTTGATTATTAGAAGTGACACACCGTCTTGATGTGGTAGACATTAATGCCAAGTTTTCCTAAAATCCTTCCATGCATGACAAAATAACAATCCGGACACAAATGTGTGTACCTATAAATACTTATTGTGATAAAGTGAAACTTCAAAATGTTAGTGTGACCTTGACCTTTGTGGAAGGGACATGATTTTTGGATGCGACACATTGTCTTGATGTGGAAGACATTTATGCCAAGTTTTTTTAAAATCCTTCCATGCATGACAAAATAACAATCCGGACACAAATGTGTGTACCTTTAAATACTTTTGTGATAAAGTGAAACTTCAAAATGTTAGTGTGACCTTAACCTTTGTGGTAGGGACGAGATTATTAGATGCGACACATTGTCTTGATGTCCAAGTTAATCTAAAATCCTTCCATGCATGACAAAGTTACAAACCGGACATGATTGTATGTACATATTAATTCTAATTGTGATAATGTGAAACTTCAAATGTTAGTGTGACCTTTACCTTTGAGGTAAGGACGTAATTCTTGGACGCGACACATCGTCTTCATGCGGTAGACATATATGCCTAGTAATTTTAAAATCATATGATGTATAACAAAGTTACAGTCCGGACACAAATGTGTGTACCTATTTACTCTAATTGTGATAATGTGAAACTTCGAAATGATTGTGTGACCTTGACCTTTGAGGTAGGGATGTGATACTTGGACGCGACACATTGTCTTGATTTGGTAGACATTTGTGCCAAGTTATTTTAAGGTAGACCATGGGTAATGGGCACTACATGGAACTGTAAAATTGACAACATAGGACAGTTATACGTCTTCAACGTCACCTGTATGCAAAATTTAAATAAAATTTACTGTGTGGTTTAAGAGTTATGGATATATTTCTGAACTAAGACGTTGCCATTAGAAGGGCTTATTTTCAGAAATGATGAAACTTTAAATAATCTATAATATTATCATTATGAAAAATGTTTTTCTAATAGTTACTCATTGTTAAGGAACAAATAATAATATTCAGGTAACAAATTACACAAGCAAAATGTTTGTTTCTATAATATGTATAACAAGAGCTGTCGGTAGGACAGCAACGCTCGACTTTTCTTAGTGCTTGATAGTAAAAAAAACCTGATAATGTAAAATTTTCTAAGTAAAGAAAAGGGTAAATTTTTTCTTTAAATCCATATTACAGATATAGGCCTTGGAGAGACTCCTATTATGCTCTCAAAAATGAGTATAAAATTTCAACTTGCTTCAAAGCCGTATGTCAGTGGACTTTGAAAATATTTAAGGTATAACAAAAACTTTAACGTAAATTCTAAGTCGAAAAAGGGGCAAAATTCTGTCAAAATGCTTGATACAGTTACCTCCTCCTGTCTATAGGTTGGAGTCATGATGATAAATAAGTGTGTGAAAAGTTTCAAAGCCATATGTCAATGGACTTTGAAAATATTTGAGGTATTACAAAAACTTTAACCTAAATTCTAAGTCCAAAAAGGGGCAAAATTCTGTCAAAATGCTAAATACAGTTACCTCCTACTGTCTGCAGGTTGGGGTCATGATGGTGAACAAGTGTGCAAAGTTTCAAAGCCATATGTCAATGAACTTTGAAAATATTTGAGGTATTACAAAACTTTAACGTAAATTCTAAGTCGAAAAAGGGGCAAAATTCTGTCAAAATGCTTGATACAGTTACCTCCTCCTGTCTATAGGTTGGAGTCATGATGATGAATAAGTGTGAAAAGTTTCAAAGCCATATGTCAATGGACTTTGAAAATATTTGAGGTATTACAAAAACTTTAACGTAAATTCTAAGTCAAAAAAGGGGCATAATTCTGTCAAAATGCTTGATACAGTTACCTCCTCCTGTCTACAGGTTGGGGTCATGATGGTGAACAAGTGTGCAAAGTTTCAAAGCCATATGTCAATGAACTTTGAAAATATTTGAGGTATTACAAAAACTTTAACGAAAATTCTAAGTCGAAAAAGGGGCATAATTCTGTCAAAATGCTTGATACAGTTACCTCCTCCTGTCTACAGGTTGGGGTCATGATGGTGAACAAGTGTGCAAAGTTTCAAAGCCATATGTCAATGAACTTTGAAAATATTTGAGGTATTACAAAAACTTTAACGTAAATTCTAAGTCGAAAAAGGGGCATAATTCTGTCAAAATGCTTGATACAGTTACCTCCCCCTGTCTACAGGTAGGGGTCATGATGGTGAACAAGTGTGCAAAGTTTCAAAGCCATATGTCAATGGACTTTGAAAATATTTGAGGTATTACAAAAACTTAAACATAAGTGTTTACGCCAACGCGGACGCCAATGCCGACGCTCGTGTGACTACAATAGCTCTACTTATTCTTATCGAATAGTCGAGCTAAAAATGTTACCCTATCCCACCCACTTTAAATACTAATTTTACCATTTTCCTATATAAAATGCCTTATTCAAAATATCCCTTAAATTTACCATAATGAGAGGCTATTTTCAAAGTTTGCCTAAATTTTCTTAAAAGTATATTGGTTGATCATGCCAAATATAAAATACTTTAACCTAGTAGTTTTCATTTTATAAAACTTTGAAAATATTTGGTATCATTTTTGCTATTTTGGCATTATCTAGCAAATAAATACCTACAATAATTATATAATTTAAATCAAACCTATTTTGCTTCCATAAGGGATCAGAGAGATAAATAAATAATGTTAAAAAGAAAACAAGAGGGCCATGATGGCCCTGAGTCGCTCACCAAACACTGAATTTTACTATAAGAAAATTGACCTACATAGCAATAATTCAAGAAATATGGTTTTATATAAATGTATCGCGAAATAAATCTCCATATGGCTCCTATTTCCTCTTCAGTCAAATGAGTCCATTTTACTTCCATATTCAAACACCAAATTTTACATGTTTTTTTTATTAATTACTGTCAATGTTTCACACAAACAAGAAATCTTTTAACAATGTAATGTTTTTATCTATTTGTGATTATGAAGGCTGGACTATATCATTAACATTTCTTGTCTTTCTTTCTATTTTTTTAAGTACTGGTAAGGCAAGCCAATAATTTTCACAAACATTATTACAAGGTGATGTAACATCATCACTGTATTTTTCAAGGACTGAACCAACGTGCTTGAAGAAATCAGCCTTATAACCAATATCCATTATCTCCTCCGCAACTCCAATGCAGCAATATCTAAAGTTCAAAACTAACCACAGTGTAATAACTGTTTCAATCTTTTGATATCTATCTCCAATAAACAGATCAAAACGAGGGGTTTCAAAAAATATATCATTCTCTGAATCATACATACAAACAGCAACCTGTGACTTTGATATTATAATACTTGGAATAAGGAAATTTTCTAGTTCAGGATGATTTTTCTTTTGCAAGAAAGAGAACACTATTGCTTCAGTCCTAATTTGTTCTCTGCAGGCGACCATTAGAACACTTGTCTTCATCATTTGAATCTGTTTCTTCTGTATCCAATGCTGTCACAGCAACATCAGTCAGAATGTCAGCCTGTCCATGCCAGTAAGATGGGACACCTGTCAAAAGATAATTGTTTAATTAACAATGTCAGGATAGGCAGCAAACTTGCCATAATTGTCAAAAATCATCCATCAGACATTATGTATTTCTTCCAAATATTTGGTCACAAATACTTAGGTTTACTCTATAAGTCTTATGAATTATTTTTAGTGATCCCAAAACAAACCATTTGATAAGCATGTATATTTTATTAAATTGAGGTTATAATACCTCTTGTTTTGCCTTACTACACTTTTTGTGTTATAATGCCTATTTTTCCACCTAATGAAGCTTTTACTACAGGTAATAACAACTTTCGTTTTGTGTTATAAGGACTTTATTTGAGTTATTATGCCATTTGTTTCACGTTATAATGCATTTATTTGTGTTATTACTCCTTCTTTCCAATATTTCATTTTATTTAACTACTATATTAGGCTTTCGTTACAATCAGTGTAAAGCATAATGTAAAATTTGCTGTAAATAATTAACACATTAAAAATTCTTTCCAAGGACAGTTGATTTATTGCAAGATTTAACAGTCTAAGTTTTGTTTAATCTGTCAATGCTTTCCAGATTTTTTTTTAAAATTATAACATTACAAGTGTTCAGTTTATTGGCAGCAATACTCAGCAAAGGGAGATAATTGAAAGATATAAACCACAGTTATGGTTCTTTCTGGCATGTATCAGTATATACTAATATACATGTTCATGTATATTTTTTATTATCACAGTTAATTTTATGATTATTTGCAATACATCATGTCAATTTGTGTACAGTGAGGTTTTAACAATATAATTTACCACAAACAAAAAACTAAAAACAGCATTACCAAATGATGTGTCTCCGTAAGTTCCAGACAATTTCTCCCCACAGCCATAGGGACAAACTATATATCTGCTTTTCCCACTGCATTTGCTGTCAAGTAAGTAACTAGAACTAACAGTAAGTTTTGAAAGTAAATGGTGGGTGAGTGCCTTTTCTGTTGAGCCTGAAAGAGCAATAAGGAAACAATTGTATTCACAAATGTATAAATATCATGATCACATATTTGGCATACCATTAGGAGAGCAATTTCATAAAGCTGCTATTTCTAAGTACCTTTCTTAGAAGAAAACATTGTATGATACTAAAGTTACTAGTTGAAAATTGAACCTCTTTTAAAATTAATTTAAACAAAATTAAAGGGTGTTATGATTAAATTGTGTGAAGCCATGTCACTGCTTAATGTCACTGCTTAATTTTGGTTGATTCCTGATAATCATGAATGAAAAAAAATAATCTTGAAGCAAAAACACATCTGAAATAGTAAGCTTGAAAAACAGTGAAAATTTGAGTACTTTTGTATATGCCAATATAGGCTTACTTGTTTATTAAGGTATCAATTTCATGGTGTGATTTTTTTTCATTACAGTACAACCCTGCATAGCAGCACTCTTTGGGAGAAAAGATTTTGGTTGTTGCAGAGAGGGATTGTACTAGAAATATCTAATTAATTAATAATACTTGTTGTTGCTGCTCTGAAGAGGATGTATATCATTTTATGACAGCATACATATTTCTATGAAGAAATTTCCGCATGTAATAATCAAACTTTAACCAGGCTCATCGATCATTTAAGCTTTGGGGCTACAATTTGTAAACAAATGAATAACACAAATTTCGTGGACTTGAAAGGTTCCAGATAAGCATCAAAACACATCACATTGCATCTTTTGATCTAAAGGAACATAAAAAAGAGTCAGTGGGAACAAGTCCCAAGACCACTTAAGCAAATCAGCCTACGTTGTACTTGCACAGAAGCTCATTATAATTAAATATGAGTATTTTAAGTGAAAATACCCAAATATAATCTCATTTGAAACAGCAATTTGTATTTCTTTATATGTCAGAAAGATGCCATGAAGACATATATGCTCTTACCTTTGTCTGACAAAAGTTTCAGTAACTTTGCCAAAGTCAGTCTAGCACCTTTCCTTTGAGGGATGCATTCTGGAGATCTTATGAAGGCCTCCAGCAAATCAAATCCATATTGAAAAATACCACTTAAATGAAAGTCTTTGGGTACTGAGAAAGATTCACATCTGGTACAAGGTTGACAAAGCTCTTTGCAATCACAAGTTGCTTTGGAAAAAGTATAGAACTAAGAGCATCACAATATTTTATTTTCATGACTCCTACCCCATAACTAGAGTGTCTGTTGTAGATTGACTCCAATGCTTATTCTAGACTTTGCAACTTATCATTGTGAAAAGACAAAAAAAAGTTCATGGTCTTCATCTGTCTTTTCGAAATGTTCAAACTTGACAAAACATCTGAAGAGACCACTACCAGAGTAGACGACAAGACACCAGAAATAAAGCGGAATGATATATACATTTAGTCTGTAAAGGGGAAATGAAGTTTCCCATACATCACGATGAACATTTGATTAAATTCGTGTTAACTATAATAAATTATGTTACATGTATTTATGTCTTTGATGTAATCTGGAGCTTCTTTTTTGTTAAAAGAGAAATAAACTACTTCACATGATTTATTTGCAAATCACTGAAAGGGTTACGCCGCTTAAAACTTTAACTATCTGTTGTATCATAGTTTGGGGACCTTTCTGTTGAAAATGTGACAGAGTTAAATCGTATATGCACAGTGCGTTAACTGGAGTGCAGGTATTAGTTACCCGCACTCCAGAGCATGCCCATAGATTGGTTCATCCGGGGTTTACATATTGTGACGATAGAGAGAGGGAAAGCGATGGCAATATCATATTCAGATGCTCGTTCATTGGTTATTGTTTTGTGGGGTTTCATATTGTGGTATCAGGGAACGTGTTTTTATGTTTGACTATGATACAAAAGAGAAAGAACATCAAAACACTCGGCAATCTGATTTATACTCGGGGACAACGCACCCTCGTACAAATCAAAAAGCCTCGTGCTTCGATGCTCTTTCTATTACTTCGTGAGAAATCTAAAAATCTTGCTGGAAGTTGTACACACAGATTTTGTTTGAAGAAATTTCGAAACAAGGTTACTTGGCATAGTCTAGAATGATTGTTTCACTTTTCATCGCTACAACATTATTAGATACGATAATATATCGTTTATTCCCTGAAATTCTGTTTATTTGTTAGACATGTATCAGACGGCACCAATGCTCTACTTACATGAAAATAGTACGTAAATGCTAATCGTGCATTAAATTGTTTTAAGAAATACTATAACACGTGCTAAATCTTTTTTTTCACTTGGAAGACAAATGCCTTAAGAATAAACTTGAAAAATAAAATAAAAATGTAACAGCATTTCTTCACGTTGAAAATTAAAGATCTATAATTCAGTGTTAACATTTGAAGGAAATTATTCATGGGGGGGGGGGTATAATGTCATTATTTATTGCATTATCTGTAAAAAAGCTGATTTGCTTTAAAACTTTAAAAAGCCATACTAGTGGTATTGTTTGTAGTTTGTTTGCTTTGATGTTTACGTTATAAAGATTATAAATTATATAGATTGTTTAGTTCTTATTGACACATTTTTTTTTATCTTAAGCTTATTTTTGTCAAATACTTGCACGAATGGTTCTAGTGAAGACGATTAGTAAATTTACGAATCAATGATTGTTCATTAGTGAAAAAGAATACTTGTAATTACAACAATGAAAGCAGTGAAAGTGTTGTTTGCACTAAGTGTTCTAAGCTCTTTTTATTGCAGACAGGTTACACCCGTTCTTCAAGCAGCTGTAGAAGTTGTTTCATTTGGAATAGACGTTTACTCGTTCTTTGATTCAATATTAGGGGAAGACGAGGATAAAAGTCCACCACCGCCTATCGAATATGACAGAATAATTAACAGAATATCAGAAAAAATTGAAGCGTCAACAGACACTGTTGTATTCAAGATTGAACTTCAGTCATACATCTCAGAATTACGTGATGTTGCACTGACTGTAAAACAACTGCTTGCCGAGATGATGGACATAGTTACAGCAAAATCTAAAGAGAAAAGAGAAGAATATCAGAGACGATTTCGCGGGAATTATAGACAGCATCAAACAAAATTGTATAGAATAAAAAATCTTCTTGCTTTCAAAATTGATGTGTCTGGAATTTCAAATACATTATTGGCACTTATTGCAAATGAGTTTGAATGTGGGATGACAAAACTTGAGGAATTTCAGAATTACTATATGACTTTGGTTTCTGATGTTGTTGCACTCTCTCTTTTAAACGAAAGACTTGAAGAAAAAAGTCTTTATAATGACACATTAGCATCTTGGAAAACTGCAACAAGATCTCTGTATACAGACTTTGAAAAGCAGAAAAGTAACTGTAAAGCAAAGTTCTTTGGATTAATAAAGAAAAATTTTGACAAAATAAATGATCCGTCGCAACTGTATCAAAGCAACCAAAATCGGTATCCATACAAAGCAACCGATGTTCTGTTTCTGAGCGGAAGCTATTGCGTTTGGAATCTGAAGAACTATAACAACATCTTAAAAAAGATGCATGAAAGAACATTTACATATGTTGTAATAAACGAAAATAAAAACGAGGCAGCCCATAGCAGAGAGCAATATCTGAAAATAACATCAACAACACAATTTAGGGATTGCTTGGAGGACACTGGCAAAATAATTTCATATTTCGACGTTTTAGGGGAAGATTTGATTTTTTGGCTCATGTTTCCTCAAGATATATCAGACAAATTCAGAATTCTTCTTGATCAAAGTAAGTCTGACTTCAACATTGTTTTCATCTGCATATATTTTGTTAATTCTTTATTTCGATTTATTTACAGTTTTTAAATGATAAGGCACATTCACAGTACATACCAATTTTTGGTGATTTATAGCTTAAATCAATGTTCTGAATATAACTTTTCTAAAAACCTTGTCTGAAATTGAGTTTTTGGCAGATTTAGTCAAGGCTGTTGCGGTAGAAAACAAGTGGTGTCCATTCAGTAACATTAAGTTGGCATAAAGTTTAATGAAGTTTACCTCTTAAATGTTGGGGGCTTATTCTTATTTTTTCAAAGATATTTGCCTGCAGCTCTTATTCCTTTTTCCACAAATTGAAAATGTATGTCATGTAACAGTATTCTATATATTTCATAATCTTTAAGACCATCGGAAAGTTATAATCCTTACGAATTTTTATGCCTACTATGCAAACAAAAGTAAAGTCGCATCAGTTAATTAATAATGAAGTATTTAATTTGTGCAGAAAGTAAACTTTAAGTTACCTACATAATCATGTTAAGAAAATCATGCAAAACAGAACTAAATTCACTTATACATGTAGTTAAGTAAGAGTTGACAATTAAATTGCCGATGCAAAAAACTACAGGATCATATTGATACATTTTAAGCACAATGCCATTTTCATTTCAATCACTAATAAATACAAGAAGGGTGTAAAGGAATACTTCATGATTGTATTAATTTCAGATTCGACTGCTAGCCAGATAAACCATGTACAAGACGGTACAGAATACACAACAATATTGTATGTACGAGCACAGGACATTGAAGTCAACTCTACCCTCACTTTAGCAGACTTTGATACCGTCTTTAATGAAGATACAGTTGAAGAACCCTCTGGCCTAAAAACATGGCAATTTTGGGCTATAATTGGAGGCTCGGCTCTAGTTTTGATAATTACCATTACAATTATTGTAGCAAAGATTTACAAAAAATGTCGTGAATCACGTTTTGATTACTGAAGGAGGGCCAAGTCAGTATAACAATTTAATCAATAAATCGTGTAAAGGATCGCTTGGGTGTGCTGTGAACAATTTTATATACATGTATTATATAATTTCATCTTACAAGCAAATTGTGAAAAACAGTCACCTTACATAGGAATACACTTTTTCTTCTATGTACTGAGACTACATGCAGGTCATTAAAACTCGTAATTCGTCAATTTTTTCTAGTGCACTTCAAGCAGCATGCCTCCAGATTCATACTTATTTCCTGATTATTTTTCCTTTTCTTAAAATCTTTGTACATTTTTCTCAAGGTTGATTTTCTTGAAATATTTTGGCTCATCTGCAGGCATACAGCTTTAAAATTATTCCTCTGTCGTTTCGCCAAGACAAGTAGATTCTATTTGATGTATTTACCAACATCTTTGAAACTAAACTTGAACGTACTGGTACATTATTTTATATCTTGTACACCAAACAACTGACATAGAAGCCCAAGAGAAAAGCGCTATAGTTTACAGTTGTATTGTATCCAATCATATAACTTGTCTTACTTGAGCTCGATTTGGAACTTTACATAGCCTAATCAGCAATAATGATTAATAAAAATGATATCTTCAATATAAAATATAAAATAATTTTTTAATCAAGAAACTGGGACGCTACAAGGGGCAATATTAAAAGAAAAACTCTATCAAGACACCGCTAAAGGTGACACTTATTGTATTAAAAAGCCAATTTCGTTACAAATACTTAACTGCATAAACATAGAATAGAAAAACAAAACAATAATGTTTTTGTTTAGAACTTGGAGCACCTGTAAATGAAGGGGAAAACACTAAGGTCTAGATCACTGAGCTAGAGAATTGCTTTCCTGATTTAGTTACTATTTTTAAAATTGTATTAAACGGTTGTACTAATTTGTAACCGAGTCATCTATTTTATAGTTTGTCAGTACTTCAAGGTACAGGACAAGATTTATATCCTGATTACAAATCAAAATAAACAGATGATTACAATGTTGACAGATACAGAACTCAGACAATCACAGCAAAACTCGCTAGATAAAACGAGACACAGTGCATGTACTATCTCGGACAACTATTTGACACTCATAGGAAGAGTTCGAAGATTAAGTACAAAAACACAATTATAAAAAACATGTGACAGCCTCTTTGTTGAGCCTTTGTCAGGATAACGAACCTTACTTGCAACAACGGTGTTGATATCCGGCCTGCCTCACAAGTGAGGTATTATCGAGGATATATCTTGTTAATTGGTAGCCGAATTGTGCTTATCTCTTTTCAGACAGCTTTGATAATTTGCTTCGTTCTATGATGTTGCTGGTGTTATTTTTGTTCCGTATTCCCTAAATTTACCAGATATTTCAGTTCATTCAACTTTGGTCTTATTTGCATTATTTAGTGTACTTCATTATTTGTTTCCGAACACTGTTATCTATAAAATATACAGAGTGCAAATCGAAGTTAAAAAGTTGTTTTGGAATGCTTTCGGGTGTTTTGTTTTAAAACTATTAATTATCTAGTAAATAGATTTTAGTAGTGAAATTAACTAAGATGAAAATATTGATTTTTCAATCAATATCTTATATGAGGAATCTCAGGGATTGTACCGGCTTGTTATAAATCTTAATAGAACTTCATAATGCTTCCGTCCACGCCCACAATCATATGCTAAGTTCATACAGTAGAGTGTCTCAGTGGTCTCAAACATTTCTGAAATATCATTTTTGTACTGTTCTATGCTATACAAAGAGATATAATTTGCATTGCGAGAATGTTAGATTATTGTGATCGTGTACCCCTAAGACACCAGCTTGAGGGAACGTCATAAGTTCTCTTTTGAATGATACAGCATAAAAGATGACCAAGGTAGCATCAAAATGACAAATCGAAGGAAACCCTGAGCAATGATGAATAACTTACAGTTATATTGAAGACGGAGAATTTTGAATTCTAAATATCGCTTTATCTTTTGTTTTCATAATAACATAGATAAACGATACAGTTTATCAAGGAAGACAAATACAAATTTAGTTCGTAAGTAAAGTAATGTAAGTAGGATTCGAACTTAAGACAAGATAATTTGAGGCTTTGAAGTATTCTTTTATTATGATATCAGAAAAACAAACGTTTCTTCTAAACCCTTGATAACCTAAAACTTAATAGATAATCATATTACCAGATTATGATTTGTCATGTGTAGTGTTTTGTGCTTTATACTTTGCACGTTAAATAATCAGTTATTTTCTATGAAATCCAGTAATTTTTGTAGTCGTTGCACCCTATTAAAAAGAAAAATATATAGCGAGAATATTTCCCGTGACTACTTTAAACACAAACGTGTCAGTACATAACCAACACATACTCGTAAAAGAGCATAAATGAATAAGATCCCAATAGTTAAAATGTGTGTATGCTAATTGCGGTAGGATAAAACGAAAAAAAAAACAACAAAAAAAAAAAACACACAATTTATCAAAACATGTTTTGCTTTAATAAGCTTTATCAGTTGATATGATGCTATTTATACTAATTACCTAAGTTGGAGAACAATATTGTGAAAGTGTAATTTGTAATATCCCAAATTAATAATTGTAATTAATATTGTGTATGTAACATATAACTTCTGCACTTACATCATCTTTTACCAACAACATCAACAACAGATAGTATTAACAATTCCTACAAATAGAATTCCTTTGGCGAATATTTAAGCAAAGTGAAAACATCATTGTCCAATAAATGACTACAATGTACATACATGTATGTATAACATACAAAACAGCCGAAATACGAGTACATCTACAAATACAATGTATATTACATGGTGTTTAACGTCTTAATGAATATAACGTTACTTCTTTTGGGAATTTACTTATTCATGCTGCATTTTCTTAATTTCAGAAGACATTATTAATGTTTGATGTTTGAAAGATTTGTCCATGATATTCTTGACAGATATTTTGAACTTATTTCATTTATATGTTGGGAATGCCATAAGTACATGATATTCAGACTCTATCACACTAAACCACGACAATGGCAATAATGAATTGATCTACCTAGTCCAATGGATCTGTCTGTTTCAATAGCTAAACATTGAGAAGACACTGTGAAACAGTAATAAAAATTTTTCTCAGATAATCATTTCCTATATAATAAATTTTCCGTCTTTATAATAACAGTTATAAAAAAAATTGTTTACTGTAATCTAAGCATATATGACAAGCTCATCTAATTTAAAGTATAAAAACAGTAAAAACAGTAATGCGATAAGAGGCGATCCGTTTAAAAAAAAAAAAAAAAAAAAAAAAAAAAAAAAACAACGCGGATCATTTTCTTTTTTCATGCGTATGCAAGTACAAATAAAATAATTATGTTGGTAAACATGTATAAATAAGCAAACAAAATACACCTAGCCCAAAGGATATACGTGCTACCAGTACAAACAACAAAGGCAACGCATACAGCGATTTATAAGCAAGCTTGTATTATAAATGATAAATGACTAAATTAAACAATAATTTGATTACAATCATGATCACAAACATCAACACTTTAAGGTCAACTTTACAGATGTTATCAGTTTCGAGTCCATGTTTCTACTTCTACCACATCTTGTTGATATGATATCTTCAGGTTCGTTATTGTTTCAAGTTATTTATCATGTCACATAGGTCCCAGGCCCAACATACAACAAACATGAAAATGCAATTAAAATACAACTATATACAGTAATGTTTATAAAACAAAAAATAAAAATTTTAAAAAGTGTATGGTTGATTAAAATATATACTGTATATGAATCATAAAAACGCAAGATTTTGTCCATTTTTATTTCTCGTTGAAGGCATACGCGTGTATTTACTTGCATATGGGAGTTATGTAATGGCACTAGACTGGTTCCATGCCTACCATTCTGCAATTATTAACGAAATAACGTAATAATAGAGGCTGGTACTCCATACTAGTAATGGCTCAATCTCGTTAATACAAGAAAGCTGTATCTTGATAAATATTTCTATGAACGTCCAAGTGCTTTAAAATTTGAAAAATTAATGAACCATAGTAATAAAGATATCATTTTGAAACTTGCCATAATTGCAAAAATATTATGTTATCATTTAAATAATGTTAGCTTATTAGATTTATGTCTTTTCTCTTTGTTTTTTTCTCGCAATGATTTTTGATTTTTCTCTCTCATCCTCCATCATCAGTCAATTATTACTGTAATTTTATTACATTATGGAGTTGTATGACTATTTATAATTTGCCATTTTGTAGTATTTTGTTTTTATTGCCATTTTGTATTATTTTGTATGTATGTACTGTTTTATGTTGTCACATGCCCATATGGGCCCTGACGTATTCAAATAAACCTTGAAACCTTGAAACCTACGCAGTGATCTCCCCTTATCAGTACAGAGATCTCTGCCATCACAAACATGAAATATCAATATTTTGATATTTTATATTTTTTAGCTTTTTAATTTATTTTTTATTATTTTGTATACTATTGATATTTTTTTGATAAAATATAGCGGACTTAGGTGCGAGAAGTTAAAAATAAAACAGAACGTTAGATTTTCCATGGGAACTGTACTGTAAATATTTTTACCTGCAGCCATACTGTAGACAAATGCATGAGATATCAGAAAATGTATTATTTTCCTGATTTTGATATCTGGTTAATAAGTTTTACTTGGTTTAGCAGGAACGCGTGATATTTTAACTGGCTAGGAAGTTGCCTATCTCTGTTATCTCTGTCTCTGATTTTTACCAATCTCCTACGCAGTGATCTCCCCTTATCAGTACAGAGATCTCTGCCATCACAAACATTGAAATATCCAAATTTGGATATTTATATTTTTTAGCTTTTTAATTTATTTTTCATTATTTTGTGTACTTTTGATAATTTTTTGTTAAAATATAACGGACGTAGGTACAAAAAGTTAAAAATAAAACAGAAAGAGAAAAATAACGGTCGATATTTACATTTGAATTTCGACGTTACGTCATGTGACTTTCATCATCATATGACGTCGGTGAAGACAGTGATTACAATACTGCCAAGGGAGGTTGTCACTGTGAGGAGTTTTGTAATTGCATGGTATTGTCGCGCTGAAGGTTCTAAGGTAACCACTCTCTGTACAAATCTGCGGGTGTTCAGAATTATAAAATTAACAACACTGTATCTTCAAAGGTTGAGTTCTGCTCGAGCCGGTGCTAGACAGCTTACATATACCACTATCGACCACGAACAGACTCAATCAAACATAGCCATCAACATTTTCAATTGTGCAGTGTCTGGTGGTCTTTGAGCTTTCCATTTATTAAATAATCTATTTGACAGAGAATGTTCAATTGCTACAATATACAGTGTTTATATTTCAACATTTTGAATCCTTGCAAAGATATTCTTTAATGAATTGCCAAACTGCTGAGACTGATATCCCTATGGAATCACTAAAATTTAGGATTTGTTTTTAAATCTAATGTAAAAAAGTAACTTAATTTGTAAGTAGATTTATTTATTAAAACTAATAAACATTGACAAAAGTAAGCACAAATATAGCATATTTAAGCGCATTATGCTCAGATGTATTGAAAGAAATCAGGTGAAGACTGAGGGACCTATTCGAAAAAAGTAATAGTCATTAGATAATCAATGCGAGTCAATATGCTTTATGTTGTTTCCTTTTGTTTTGTTTTTGCCTCTCTTTCCCTGTTGCTCGTTTTCGAGCATTGCCCAAGATCACGTCAAAATAGAATGACAAAATTATTCATCATTTAGCATTTTCCTTTGATAGTACTGCCTACAGAAAAGTTAATCACATTGAAGCGGCTCAGCTCTTTCGAAAGTATATCTAATGACTTTTGTTAAAAAAGATTGCATCATATATTAAAGGATGAATTGTTGTAACGTTCGATATATATTTTTTCAATTACACAATTATTTCATTAAATGAATTTATGCAATTAAATTTATGTTGTAATTTAAAATGATAAAATGTGTCAAGGTTATCATCAGTGTTAAAAGTATGTATCATCAGTGTTTAAATACGGGCAAAACAAAACAGTGGTCTGACTTCAATCTAACAACTGACGATTTCTTTGGTATGAATATTTGCTCTACGATTGAAATGTAATGTCGTTTCATAGTATTTCAAAAATGTGCCGGTTTGTATTGTTTACGCCCCCCCCCCATTCACATTACGAGCAGCAAAAAGTAAGATTATGTTATGAAAAATATCTCAATGAGTGTAATTATCATGTTAACTTCTATTGTTCAAAGAAATAAGTGGAACGCTTTTCTAAAATTAACTTCTGTTCTGAAAATTTGATTATTTTGTCCTTAGTTTGTGCTTTATTTGCAAAATAGAAATGCGGCTGCTAAAGGTTATAGGGTTACTAATTTATTTTGAGTTTAGTCAATGTGACCGTCGATGGGATGTTTTCTCCACAAAAACTCTTTACGAGTGGGCAAATGATGTTCAAATGCCAGTTCGGAACAAACACAATGAATTAAATGTTGATGGCACTTTGTGCAAAGCGATACACGTGAATATGGTTGTAAGACACGGAGCTCGAAACCCTACCTTGAAAAATATGAAATACATTAAGGCTCTGCACGAAAAGATAGTAAAGGCAAAAGATCCAACAGCGTTTCCAGAACTAGACAATTGGAAATTTCGGTATGATACAGATAGAGAAGGGGAGCTTGTCAGCAAAGGGATAACTGAACAGAATGACTTAGGAGCTAGAACGGGTGCCAGGTTCCATCATTTGTTTGACAAAAATGGGAAATATGTTAAGTTTGTGTCCTCAAGAAAATCACGAACGAAAGATAGTGCAAGACATTTTCACGGCGGACTGTCGGAATATATGACAAACAAAATACCAAGTTTTGATAACGAGGTCAACAATGCAACAATGAGGTTTTATGACGGATGTTATAACTATGAACATCAAGTAGAGGACAATGTTACTCAGTTTGAACAATTTCATAAGTTTTCAAAAACGCCACAGTTCATAAACATAGCAAAATCATTAAAAAGTAAACTAAAGGCTCCATTTTCCTTTACTGAAGGTAGGTAGATAATAAATACTTGCTGGAGTTTGAATCCCCCTTATTTCTTTATCCAGTCAATTGAACATTCTTTAATATATTAATTTCATTTCATTTATTTGATTTCGTTTTATTTATTGCATATCATTAATAATTGAATTGTAAAACAGTTCTGTTTTTAAAAGCAAAGACGTTTTACATTCAAAAGTATATCGTGTGTGTGTTAAATGAAAGTTTATCACAGTCGCTTTACATTAGCTTATAAACATAATTTATATAACGAGAGAGATATTTTTATGTCAAATATTGTTATACTTTATTGCCTTATATATTATGTTGTATCTACTTACGAATACATGTTACGTTCAGTGTTCTGTAATTAAATTCGTGTTTATTCATAAAGGCATTTATATTTTGTATCATTAAAAATCGTGATATTTAATCTTTAATGCACATTGTATATACTTTTCTAAGACAAATTTCTTTTATGCCTTTTTTAATAAAAAATGCATGCAACTATTATTTTATCAGATGACGTCTACCAGATTTACGAGTTATGTGCTTATGAAAGCTACATATTCAATGACAACATGACGTGGTGTAAGCTGCTTACAGATGAAGATAGAATATTACTTGAGTATGGACAAGATATTGAGGTACGTTCATTATGCACTTTTAACTTCTAATTGGGACGACAGCTGAATTCGTGAAGGAATGGACCATAAAAACTATAAAGTTGGCAAACATTGGACAATGAATGTTTAATGCCGTTATCTTAATCATTATAATTCAGTGATATACGTGTAGTTTTTATTATATTCTAGTTTATATTATATTCTAACATGACCCGCATTTCCCCAATTGAACATATATGAACCGAAAGTGTGTGTTATTATGCTATAAAATCACTGTTTAGACATGTTACGTAATCATTGTTCACTAAAAATGTGACGCGCTGACAATAAGTACGGAAACAAATCAGGCGCAAGGCGCAATTTAGCTTAATATCAGTTTCGTATACACGTAAACAATACTGAAATATACAACGTGTTTGTTTGTTTAAACCTTTTTCTTTATTAAACAACATCTTAACTCTCGTTAGTAATAATAATAATGATGATGATGATGATGATGCTGCTGCTGCTTCTGCTGCTGCTGCTGCTGCTGCTGCTGCTACTGCTACTACTACTACTACTACTAATAATAATAATAGTTTCGTACGTCATCATGCGAGGACATGGTTGCAAACGGAGTAAGGCTATTATTTTTGTATAATTTTCCCTTTTTTTAGTAATAAGATCTCTATCATTTTTGCCTTGCATAATCAAAGCCATCTATTATCAAAGCACATGTCAACGTGTACAGTATATGAGCAACGTCGTTATACTACCCAAGATATGTTATATTTCAGAAATACTACAAATTGTCCTACGGGCATCCAATAAACTCACAAATGGCGTGTCCACTTGTTAAAGATATGTTCGATACAATGGACAAAGCAATGAATAGCAGCTGGGATTATGAAAATCTTGGAGATATGAACAATACTGAGTAAGCTCATCATTCTAAGATACAGAAATTATCAGACGTTACACCAGTGTATAGTCGATTTTGGATATTCTATTACAAATTTTCAAGTGCGAGACTAAGTCTAAAACATACTAATTGAAACAATATTGTATCAGCATGAAATACTAACTAAGATATGTTTTAATGTCTGCATTGCGATAATAATTTATAACATAATCTGCATTGTAGCTTTGTACAGTCGGTTATAGGTATACTATCACATAATTAGCAAAACGTATGAAAATATGATGGAAAATGCTTTACATGATATCTAAACAACTTTATTTTACTAGTATTTAAAATATCAACAATATTGACATTTACAGTACTCGATATACAAAGATTTTCAATGTATTTCCTGGATAATGACTTACTTTTGAACCTTACTGTAAACCAGATGAAGATTTTCCAAATTCATTTTGCACTCAAGTAGTTTATATCATTTTCGATTGCTTGAAAGTGAAAATGTTAAAATTTATTATATACACCTATAAAGTTTATTTCAAATTTATGTCTTTCATAATTACTTAATTCATTTTATTTTCAGTTATCTAGCAGCGAAGTTTCAGTTTGGGCACTCAGAAACAATAGTCCCCCTTATGACGGCACTTGGTCTGTACAAGGACAACACGCCACTTCTTGCCACCAACTTTAACACTATGTCGGGACGAAAATTTCGGACAAGCAATATAGACCCGTATACTTCAAATTTAGCATTTGTTATTTACGCATGTGACAATGTGATGCAAACTTATGCAACTGAGAGAGGGAGTAGAGAATTTGTGGTGAAGTTGTTTGTAAATGCAAAAGAGGTGAATATTCCTTCATGTGGCGATTTGCCGTGCTATTACGGTGTAGTCAAGCGGAAATACAATGATTACATTAATAAATGTAATATAAAAGAAATTTGTGGAATTAGACCAGACGATAACGTGGACTCACAAGGAAACATAGCCAGTACACTTTCTGTATATAGCATTACAGGACAGCTACTGACAATACTTTTGTTTCTGTTACCATTTATCTGAATAAATCAAATAGGCACATTAAATAGAAATACTAAGACAAATTCATAGAGCACATACAGACAGGCAAGTCTTCCAAAATGTGAACTTGTTGAATAAAGAAATTCAAAAACATATCACGCAATATAAACCACTAAGTTTTTTTTTCATTTACATTATTATTTGTATATATCCATACAAAATATCTTATATATATATGTAAGTGTGTCTAATTTGTAACATACTATCATAATGAAAGTGTAAACAAGCAAATTCGTTGAATTTATATCCCCTGCCGAGCAGTGGTTATTACTAACACAACAACCTTGAGACATAAGGCTTTCTTTATGTAAATTTATCATGAAATGCAAATTTCCTTTTTATATTGATGATTCTCATAAAGTCTTGTTGAAATCAATCCAGAATTGAAAAGAATTAGCAATATTGCTCTATATGCATACTGAAAAACTAATCAAGAGCCATAACTCTTGTCTTGAAGGCTCTGACCGGAACAAGGCAATGATATTCGCATCTCCTCTAATCTAAGTATTTAATGTTCGAATAAAGTTGCAGAGAAATAGCGCGGAAACAATTATTGCTCTGTATGCATACTGCATAAATAATCAAGGGTCATAACTCTGTGTTGAAAAGTCTAAGCGACACAAGGCAACATGTACATCTCCTCTTGGTATTGATAGTTCCCATAAAGTTTTGTTGAATTCCAGCCAGTAGTTGCAGAAAAAAAGTGCGGACACGATTATTGCTCAATATGCATGCTACATAACTAATCAAGGGCCATAATTTGTCTTGAAGGGTCTGACCAGACCAAGGCGATGATATGTGCATCTCTTCTTAGTATTGATGGTTCCCATAAAGTTTCATTGAATTCCAGCCGGTACTTTCAAAGAAATAGCACGGAAACGATTATTGCTCTATATGCATACTGCATAAGTTATCAATGACATAAGTCTAAGTTAAAGGGCCTGACCAGAACAAGGCATCGATATGCCCATCTCCTCTTGGTATTGAAGGTCCTCATAAAGTTTCATTGAATTCCAGCCATAAGTTGCACAGAAGTGGCACGGAAACGATTATACATCTCTATATGCATACTGCATAACTAATCAAGGGTCATAACTCTCAGTTAAGGTGTCTGATCAGAACAAGGCGATGATATTCGCATCTCCTCTTGGTATTGAAGGTTCCCATAAAGTTTCGTTGAATTCTAGCCAGTAGTTGCAAAGAAGTAGCGTGGAAACGATTATTGCTCTATTTGCATACATCATAACAAATCAAGGGCCATAACTCTGAGTTAAAGTGTCTGACCGGAACAAGGCAACGATTATACGCATCTCCTCTTGATATTAATGATTCCCATAAAGGTTAGTTCAATTCCAGCCAGTAGTTGCAGAGAAGTAGCGCGGAAACAACTATTGTTCTATATGCATACTGCATAACTAATCAAGGGCCATAACTCTGAGTTCAAGGTTCTGACCGGAACAAGCCGGGGTATGCGCATCTCCTCTTGATATTGATGATTCCCATAAAGTTTCGTTGATTTAAGCCAGTAGTTGCAGAGAAGTAGCGCGGAAACGAAATTCGGACGGACGGATGGCCGGCCGGACGGACGGAAAACGCCAAAACAATATCCCACTCCCGATTCCAGCGGCAGGGGATAAAAATATTTTATTCACATTATGTAAGAAACGTTTAAAATAGTTTTTGGAAAGACATTCTTACTTAAAGAAGTCAGTTCAGACAAATAAGCTACATTACTTTGGTAACAATTGTTCTGGTTGTTTCTAGAGGAAATTCGTGGAAATTGTTTGATGGTGTAATAATAAAAAAATTAGCACCAGTCAATAATACATATACATAAAGCATTTTTAAACGTACAAAGTGTGTAGAGTATCATTTCACCTAAGTAGTTCGATATTCTATTTTATTCAGTCACATCGAAATTGTTACGGCCATATGGCGACATTACAAAAGTTGATGTTGAAAACAACATTTACATGATTTATACAACTTTTAAAGTGAGTGCTGTGTAATTTCAGGTATATATATATATATATATACAATATACCCCCCCTTACTCCCCCCTGGATATTTTTGTACACCTATATAGTATTGAAGCTTAGGGTTTGTGCTATCGATTGGCACTTGTTGTTTAGCTGAAACGTTTACCATGAATCCAATAGAACAAGTTGATTATCTCCCCTTGAATCATATTTTTTCTATATACGTTTTATAAGATTTCTTCAGATATCTTCTCTATGACAGAGTAAATTTGTGATCTAAACATTATTTTGACTTGTAAATATATGTTTTATATCTTATACAAAAAGTAATAAGTTTTAACATAAAAATAACATAATTAATGGTGTCCGCCATTTTAAAATGGCCGCCAATTATTGAACAGATAAACAATTCATAACAATATTTAATGTGTTTAAACCCATTTATGCATAGTTTGATGTAATTATAAATTATATATGATATGCTTATGGAAACTAACTCTATTCTAGGTAGAATTTTAAATGTTGTGCTCTTGAATATTATTTCAATTTTAGAGAGATATGAACCATAAATATTTGGAGTCAATTTGAGCTGCCTTTAAAGTTCGATAAGATACTTTTAATTGAATTTCATGCGAATATTGACTTTTTGTCCTCTCTAGAAATTTAATATACTCTGACTTATATGAAAAACAATTTGAAAAGTTGGTAGTTGAATTCTCCGTTCTGTTCTGTTTCTGTATATCCATATGACTATAATGAATTGTACAGCTTACCCGCACCACAATGACTATGTGACAGAGGCTGCTCGTTGAGTTTCACCAAAGGAAACTGTTCTTACTCTTACTTTATTTTAAATGACTTAGCATTTTGTTGGTAGTTTTTTTTATTATTATTAGAATAATAATTGAGATTACTGTATTACATTTCATTATCATTGTTACTCCCCTTTAAAAACATTATAAAGTTACTTCCCCTATTTTCATTGCGCCATTAGACAAAAAGCAGATAACAGTATGCTTTAGTAATAGTATGCTTTTCCCTTAAAATCAATTGTTTTAGAGTGATTTTGTTGAATAAATCTTTATTGAAATGCATTTACACAGCATATGACAGCATCAGACACTGATGAATCATTTCGGACATTGTCAGTTATACTCCTCCCAGATTTTGGAGTTGGAAACTGTGTAACAGTACTCTTGATCGGGACATTGTTCTCCCTGATGCAATATCTGTAAAAGCAATTTCATAACACATTTGTCCTGGGACCATTTCCATCTAATCCATCTAAATAACAACCAATACTGCACACAGAATTGTTTTTCAAGAAAGTGAACAGTCGTAAGATGATGATGATGACACTAAAAGAGAACAAACATCCACTAATATATCAAATATACAGGCGACTAAGGCATGCACTGTTAAATACAATCCTGAAGAATTGGCTGAATGCTTAATTACTGGGAAATAAGAACAATTTATCAATACTTATAAGTTTCGACAAATGAAATGTTTCGGGTTTTGCTGTTTCATCTGACTTTCTCTGGTTCATGTGTACATGACAAGCAGATTGTTTCAAGTTGGACTGGCTGGATATCTCTAACATCTAAGTTGCATGATCAAACATCCTCTACAGAAGAGTATATGTCTACCAATTTACTTTAATTGCCCAAAGTACAAAAATTGCAACTGTTAAGAAAATTCTAGAAATTTCAAGTGTTTCAAGAGCTGTAAACCAACAATACACATTTGTGACCTTTGATTTGGCTGCTGCTAAAAGGCATATTCTACAGTATGGAAAATCCGACTAAGTACAGTGATACTATCATACATTTAGGGGCTTTTCGTTTGCTAGATTCATACCTAGGGGCGATTGGCAAACGGCTTTGTGGAAGTGGTTTCTCAGAAATCCTGATAGAGAAGAGTGAATGTGTTAACGTGTTTACAGTAGAAGCTCTCGAAAGATTGCTTTTTGAAGATTTTGTAGCACTAGTTATCCAAATCCACAACTCTAGTGCATTGGAAGATATCAGCCAAGCGTTAAATGTGCTAGCTGAGAATCAAAGAGGTGAACACCTTGAAGATGTGTTAGCTAATGATTCTGTCATTGTATTTTACAAGAGATATCAAGAGTTCAAGGAAGACGTCGGAAAAGGTCACTTAGGGAAGACAGCACAGATTTGAAGGGATTTATTGTTAAGATTTGGCTGCTTCTTCGTTTTATGAGAGCAACAAAGGAAAATGATCTTTACCTATACATATCAACATTATAAAATATGCTACAATTATTCTTTGCATATGATCATCAAAACTATGCAAAATATCTATTTGTATATGTTCTTATGGTGATAAATTGATTCAACACACTGTATCAAGAAAGCTTCTTCAAAATAACGGTTTCTGTAATGCTGTTAATATAACTATTGAGCAAATAATAAGCAGATGTGCAAAGTCTCGTTGAGGCATAATAGGATTCAGCAGAAACTTTGCTGCCTACTACAGATGGAGTCAAACACAACACTTGAAAGCCAGCTATGTTGAGGCTACATTCCGCATGGCGGGCATATCGGCGGATTCTTCCACAACCAGCAATTATAGCTGCATTTGAAAAAAATGTCACGAAACTAAAAGAACCAATAACTAACTTTATGAATCCATTTGCAACAGATAATTGGGATGTGTTTATTTGTTTTAGTTTAGGGTCTCCTGCACCAGAGGAGATCGAAAAGAGTCTGTTTGATGCCTATACCGAAATGGACTTATAGCACACAACAAGCTCGCCCAAGAACGTCTGGTTGATAAAACTGTTAGTTTTTATGCTCCACTGAAGAAGCAAAACTGAAAAACGTTTGCCAATACAAAGAAAGTTAAGAAAGAGACATAAACTCAGAACAATCTTGTTGAAGTTAAGGCCGCTGGCAATGTCTTCGGTCAGCTTATCATGTTATCAGAAGAAAATGACATTATCCTTACAAAGCCCCATATGTACCCACTTGGACCAGTGCCTTGGTCTCTAGCTTCAGCAGATAACTTACCAACAAAGACTGCCAAGGCAAAACTAATGCATGATCTCGAAGGCGATTATACAATGAACAGAGACCAGGTAACAAAAACATAAGATTGGTATTAGAGGAATTGTCTAAAGATAAATATGCAGGGAAATTGGACGGAAGGAGAATCTTGTGCTTGTAAGAGACATGTGTATGCCTCCAAAGTAAAGATGGAAAAGTAGAAGTAATACCGATTCCAGATCTACATATGTCTCAGGAGGAAGCCGATACCAGAATTATGCTACATATGTTACATGCGGCTGAAAATGATGATAAAGCAATAATTGTACGATATCCTGATACTAATGTTATGATATTACTTCTAACGTAAGCACAGTCTATCATCAGATTAATACTATTTGACACTGGTGTGGCTAATAATAATAGAAGACTATTGAAAGTAAATAAAATCATTGGTAGACAAGGAGAAGATCTTTGCAAAGCATTAATTGGGCTACATAGTTTCACCAGATGTGATACCACGAGCCCTTTTTCATGAGGGGGAATATTAAAGCCGTAAACATTTTTTTATATTTATCCTGAATATATACTTATAACCAGTCTTCAAGAGAATGGGAAGTGTTGATATTCAAGAAGAAGATTTCAAAATTCTAGAACAGTTTGTTTGCATTTTATAAAGGAAAGACAAATAAAGTGACATAAATAAGTTGCGCGTGCACATTTTCAGACAAAATTTTAGACAAAATGCAGACATACTTACAATTACCTATGTTATTGACTTGCGTTCAATACCACCATATCTTTCCACATTAAAGAAGCATATTTTTAGATCAAATTACCAAATATTTGTGTGGTGAAATGCCTTTTGTCAATACCAACTATTCCAAGTCCTGATAGTTATGGTCGGAATACTGGTACAACCGGAGGTCTCACATATACATTGTACCTGAACAGAGGAAAATATACTACCACCAGGATTAATTGAACTCATAGCTAATAAAAATGCTAGTGAAGTGTTAGAAGATGATTAAAATGAAGGAGGTGATCTAGAGGAAATTGAGATGGAAATTTATATTGATGTAATTTTCAAAGAAGATTTCAAGTAATAATTAATATGTGACTAAAAAGCTGTATTGCAAAACATTGGAGGGGGGGGGGGTAAATTATATTCTTTAATAGCATTACCATTAACCCAAATTGAACAACAAAAAGTCTATTTAACTTCTATAATATAATTTATACAAACAACTTTTTATGATTAAGTGATGTTTTGCTTTTTTTAAAAACAAAACCACAAAGTTTATGTTAAAATGTTAATAAAATAAGAGGAAAATGGCGGCCATTTTGAATTTGGCGGCCATTTTGAAAAGTAATAGCATCAATTAATTATGAAGTAAATCATTTTAGAGACCTTGTCTATGATCTAAAACAAAAACCGACTACATAATGATTCATTTGGTAAAAAATTAATGGTTATTTCAATTAGGCTGTTTATTAAAAAATTGTGACAGGGGCAGATAATTCACATTGGCTTGTGTCTTAATGGTAAACGTTTCAGTCAGACAACAAGCTGCAAATGTCTTCCTATATGTTTATCTTTAAAACTACATGGGTCCCATAAAATACCCAGAGGGGGTAACCTTTTCCATTTCCAGCTCATACTCTATTTATTTTCATTCTTAAATCAAGATGTGGGAGCAGTATTTCCTGGATTTGAAGTAAACAAATTAAGAGATGCTCTCGTGACACATTACTTCCGGCTAGGATATACCTGGAAAGAGATATGTGGATTCATTTGCTGTGCACACAACATTATGATAACTCTTCGACAGATCCGTCGGATCGTTCAACGCTTAGGACTAAGAAGATACGGTTTGTACTCTCCTTTACCGAGGGTTATAAACGAAGTAAGGCAACTTTGCCACTGTGGTTTCTCAAATTCGGGCTACCGTACAATCTGGAGAGTATTAAAGTCATCAGGTAATGTTGCTGCAACTCAAGACACAGTGAGACAAATAGTCAAGGCGATGGACTCAGCTGGTGTCAACTTACGGTTAAGGCGTCGGTTACGCAGACGAATATATGTCAATCGAGGTCCTAACTTTATTATTCACATTGACGGATACGATAAGCTTAAACCTTTTGGGATATCAATACATGGGGCTATTGATGGTTACTCAAGAAAGGTGCTGTGGCTGAGAGCAGCATACACAAATAACGATCCAAAGATTATTGCAAGATATTACATTGAACACTTTAAAACAATAAATCAACTGCCGATATCGAGTATATACTAATTATAAACTTATCTAAGACAAACCATATAGTTCGCCAAAGAAGAAGAATTCTATAAGACTTGTCTTTCATTCTCATCCTTTTCCATTGTGTAAAAATGTTTTGTTTGTTATATATTTGTATGTACATTATATATACTTTCGGGAATAAATATGTTTAAACTAACTGCCGATGGTTGTTCGTGCGGATTACGGCACAGAAAATTCTGTCGTTCGAGATCTTCAAATGGCTTTAAGATATAATCATGGCGATCGTATGTCTGGGAGAAAAAGCTTCTTATATGGGCGATCAACTTCAAACCAGCTTATTGAAAGATTTTGGGTTTTATTGAAAGACAATATTACAACCTTTTGGAAAAACTTTTTTAAAGATCTTCGCGATACTGGCTACTTGCATGATGGTGACCCCGTTCATACTGAATGTGTCAGGTTTTGCTTTCTTTCTTTAATCCAGCAATATCTTGATAAAGTAGCTGAAATGTGGAATCACCACCGAATTAGAAGACAAGTTGAGATTGAAAGCTCATGCAACAGGTGTTTCCCCCGATATGATGTACTATCAGGCACAAGTATTCAATGGTGTGAACAGTGCCTGTCCACTTCCGTGTGAACTCAATGATATAGATGTCCTTTCTCAAAGATACACTTCAATGACTCCAACTGTAGGGATATGTTTGTACAGCTCCTAGAAGAAGTAACTGGTCGGGACAGAGATCAACTTCAACAGCCAAGCACACTTGAAATCGCTACTGTTCTGTTTAAGGAACTAACGGAATACCTTGACAATTTGTAAAATAATGTTGTTTAATAATGTTATTATTGAAATGCATTTAAACAAAAGCCATTTTTATGTTTTTAAGTTACATAATGCAATAACAGCTGAGGAATTAAAACATTCATACTTTTACTAATCAATCTTTCTTTCTTTATTTTTTGTGAAAAAAAACTATACTTTCGAAATAAAATTTGCGATTTCCGTGTTATATGTATTGTTTTGTTCCATTTTCTATCATATAGATAAACTGGTATAAATCTTTGTAGAACCAACTTGTAATTAATTCATTCAGATGGTCGTGAATTTCCTAATATCTGCTGCCACAAAAGACAATACGGTTTCCCTGAATTGAGAGTTCAATATTCAATTCATGAAGTTGAAATCGTGAATTAGTGAATCTTAAATCATGAAGTTCAAGTGAATGTTAAATCGTGAATTAATGAAGTTGAAATCGTAAAATCGTGAATTTCTTATGTTAAAAAACATGAATTCACGATGTTAAAACTTTGAATTCACGAAGATGACATTGGGAATTCACGAAGTTGAAAAGTCCCCACCGGCCTTTCCGTACAGTACCAATCTCATTCATAATATTCTTTAAGTTGTCACTGAGATTCATTTAAGTGTAACAAGTAATTAATAAGTATGGTTCTAAACAAAAATCCGAGTCTTAGTAGAGGAACCAGATTTACATTTTATTACATATTGATTAATATAAACAAGTGTCAGGGTAGCTGATAAGAATCGCCACGGGCACAAATGCTATTTTTATAGTGTTGATAATTAACTTAAAAAATTCGCAAGACCACGGCTTTAACAGAAACCTTATTATTTTTAATTTATCACAACGCTTCTTGATTTGGTGTTGCTTTTTGGGGGGCTACATGGAAATGACAAAGCTAAAACGTTTCAGTGTTCCGTGGTATTTTTCATAAAATTCTCCATGAACATTGCTAATATTTCTGTCAACCGCCAAAGAATGGCCCGCGCATGTGCAAAGAGGGTGCCGTTTCATAATAATACCGATATGATTACGAATCGTGAATATAAGATGATCGGTTTTGTCTTTTAAATGATTTAGAGATGACTTACTACCAAGACTATCAGGTAGAATGAGGTTATCAATATATTAAACGTATTAACATTTTATAGAAGCAGGGTTCCAGTTACATGTTTTTTTTGTCATGAAAATGTATTTAAAAAGTAAACATTGTGAAGCGAACAAGTATTTTAATTTGCACATTGCAATCAGAGCTTACAATCCCGTCCAATGCAAAAAGGGTGTAAACTATACAAAAATAGCCCTTACTCCATTGCTAACGCAGTAGAAATAAAGTGAAAAGTGCACATGACACAACGTCTCATTATTGTGAACATTTGTGCCAAGTATTAACAAAATCCCTTGTTTTATGAACAAGTTATAGACCGGACACAACATATACCCTATAACAGACTATGTTAATCGTTGACCTGTAGGTGTGACCTTGACCTTGGAGGTAGTGGTGCTCGTGTTGCGTATGACACATCATCTCATTATTGTGACTATTTGTGCCAAGTATTTTCAAAATCCATTGATCTATGAAGATGATATAGACCCGACATAAAATATACCCTCTAACATACTATGTTATTTTTTTCCTCTAAGTGTGACCTTGAACTTGGAGGTAGGGATGCAGGTGTTGCGCATGACACATTGTCTTATTAATGTGACTATTTGTGCCAAGCATTTTCAAAATGCTTTGATCTATGAAAGCGTTACTCCAAAATAGATAGTTAAATTATATACCATTTTATTTCAAAATGAATTCCGCATCTAATGGTATAACTTTTTTGGGAATTCATTAATTTTCTAACACACGGGAGTGTTTTAAAAAGCATATATTGCAGCGATTTTTAAATTTAACAACCTTCGTTATGAATTATTATAATTATTCTTTGATAAATTAATTAAAAAAAGTTTTAGTCCTTCTTTTAAATAAGTTATATTAATTCTGTTTTTACTTAGTGTTCAAGACAGTTGTGATTTTAAATATTGATAATAGCTTTGCGTGTGTCGTTATGTTTTGTCAGAGATGTAGATAGACAATCATTGATGTGTCATTTTTTCCTTCTTAACATTGACATAAAATAATGGTTATCAATAAAAGTGCAATCAAATAGAGCTACTTACACGTATATTATCGAAACGAAATGTATAATTTGTATTAGAAATTAGAATAGCTAGCGCACGTGTTTGATTATATCGCGCCGAAGAAACAACGCATAAAAAGTACCAGTTGGTAGGACAAAAGAGTCTTGTGCTTGTGATAATTCAAATTGGACTAAAATTATTAACTTTATATATGCATGAAACATTTTTAATCTTGTTGCATATATTAATTATACAAATCAATTAACTTGTATAAGAGATATTGGTAGAGTGACAATGAAAACACCATAATGTTCCTGTATAAAACAACTATTGAATTATAGAAATTAAATGTTAACAGAATGATGTTGATTTTACAACAGAGGGGTTTGTAAGATTTCAACAAGGGGTATAATACATATTTCAGTGTGTACATGTATTTGGTACCATTGAACTAGTGGTTAAGGTGACTGCCCTCTGATTATGAAGTTGAAGGTTCCAGCTCCACAGCAGGGCTAATTGAAAGATGAATGTTTCTAATGGGACTCATTCCGAAATGGCCGCTTCATAAGCCGCAAGGTAGTTAAAATGAATGGTTACCGGTTTCTACATGCCTGGCGCCTGGCATAGAGGTAGGAATGAGTTTGTAGGTACCTAAAATTGGTATGCAAGCAAAAGGTGTCTCATAAGTCAGAAATGGCTGGCCCTTTCAATAGGGATGACACTATAATAAACAAGACCTTTCCCCTTTATCTTTTATTAACTTTTAAAAAAAAAGGCAAGTCCTTGATGTAATATTATATTTATGTGTCGCGATTCAGGGGGAGAAGATGTCTAAGCCCCTGAATAGCTCAGCCAGTAAGAGCTGTGGTACGGACCTATTCTGAGGGTCCACTGGGTTCGAGTCCCGGTCAGGCTGCACATTCTTCTCCCCTGTGACATTTGGAGCCAAACTTGGGGCTGTGACTGAAGATGAATTTTCAATATAGCAGGAAAGTATTTTTCAAGCTTAAGAACTTTACTATTTAGGGGAGAAAATGTATAAGAGGCTGCTTAGCTCAGTAGGTAGAGCCGCGGTATGGTATTCCGAGGGTCATAGGTTTGCGTCACGATCAGGCTGCACAATATTTATTTTTGTTTTGTTGTTTTCTTTACTTTAATTTCCATCTTATTTGTCATTGTTTCCTGTACACCCCCTTGACTGTTGTTGCGGTTGAAGGGCCCATTCACAAAATACTGACAAAAGGTAAAAAAGTGTGACAAAATAAAAAAATAAATGTTTCTCATTCTGACACTCTTTCATGTTTTTGCTACTTTTAACAACCACATGTCACGGTTCAGAACTGTTATCTTTTTAGGGGGGATAATAGTGTAAGTGGCCCGATAGCTCAGTTGGTAGGGCTGCGGTACGGTATTCTGAGGGTTGAGGGTTCGCGTCCCAGTCAGGCTGCACATATTTTTCTCACCCTGTGACATTTGGTACCCAATGGGGGACTGTGACTGGATACAATTCAGAGTTTAAATTACATTGCTCTGTAACTCTGTAAGGATGAATTTCAATATAGCAGGGGAGTGTCACGGTTCAGAAGTGTTCACTTATTAGGGGAGAAGGTGTGAGAGCGGCCGGACAGCTGTCGGTTGAGCCGCAATACAGTATTCCGAAGGTCCCAGGTTCGAGTCCCGGTCAGGCTGCATATTTTTCTCACCCTGTGACACACAACCAAACAATTTAAAGAAATAGCAGTAACCAGACACCATCAATTGGCAAAATATGGCAGCACTTAAATGCAAAAGTGGAGTTTTATTGTTAATTTGAATTGTCATTTTTGTCGAAATGATCTGTTGAGTTGAGAAAACTTTTTTAACATTTTGATATCAAAGTTAATGTAATCTAAG
>NW_026855217.1:0-6708 GCF_026571515.1 Ruditapes philippinarum
AATTAAGTCGCAGACCAAAAAAAATGGATTCAGAAAGCGTCCCAATAAGTCAGAAATATTATTTTCTGCATTGACACCAAAATTCCTGAAAGTCTGCGCAAAGTGACTCAGAATCAGTCGCAGACCAACGAAGTAGACTCAGGAGGGTCCTTTTGAAGTAAAAATGTCATTATCTCCAGTGGCACCGAAAATTTCTTAAAGTCTGCGAATGTTCCAGAAACATTCGCAGACCAACGAAATGGACTCTGGATGGTCCTAAAAATTCACAAATGTCATTATCTGCATTAACACCAAAAATTCCTGAAAGTCTGCGATCGTCCCAGAATCAGTCGGAGACCAAAGAAATAGACACTTGAGGGTCCCGTAGAAGTCAAAAATGTCATTATCTGCATTGGCACTCAATATTTCAGAAAGTCTACGAGTGCAAAATAATCAGTTGCAGACCAACGAAAATTTATACTTTATTTAAGAATGCCCTGGTAGTTTGCCTAGACAGCTCAGCAATCCGGCAGAACATTTTTACACTAATTTTCAGAATGCTTTGCTGGATTGCCTAGCCAGCTGAGCATTTTTAACACTATATTTAGGAATGCCCTGCTAGATTGCTAAGCTAGCTGAGCATACCAGCAGATCATTTTTCGCACTATATTTTGGAACGCTCTGCTAGATTGCTTAGCCAGCTGAGCTTGCCAGCATAGCATTTTTACACTTTATTTAGGAATGCTCTGCTGGATTGCCTAGCCAGCTGAGCATTTTTAACACTATATTTAGGAATGCCCTTCTAGATTGCCTAGCCAGCTAAGCAATTCAGCAGAGCATTTTTACACTATATTTTGGAATGTCCCGCTAGATTGCTTAGCCAGCTGAGCATAACAGCTAAGCATTTTTACACTATATTTAGGAATGCCCTGCTAGATTGCCTAGCCAGCTGAGCATACCAGCAGATCATGTTTACACTATATTTTGGAATGCCCCGCTAGATTGCTTAGCCAGCTGAGCATAACAGCAGAGCATTTTTACACTATATTTTGGAATGCCCCGCTAGATTGCTTAGCCAGCTGAGCATAACAGCAGAGCATTTTTACACTATATTTTGGAATGCCCCGCTAGATTGCTTAGCCAGCTGAGCATAACAGCAGAGCTTTTTACACTATATTTTGGAATGCCCCGCTAGATTGCTTAGCCAGCTGAGAATAACAGCAGAGTATTTTTAACACTATATTTAGGAATGCCCTGCTAGATTGCCTAGCCAGCTGAGCATACCAGCCGAGCATTTTTACGCTATATTTTGGAACGCCCCGCTAGATTGCCTAGCCAGCTGAGCATACCAGCAGAGCATTTTTACACTATATTTAGTAATGGCCTGCTAGATTGCTTACCCAGCTGAGCATACCAGCAAAGCATTTCTACACTTTATTTTGGAATGCTCTGCTAGATTGCTTACCCAGCTGAGCATAACAGCAGATCATTGATTTCCCTATATAAATCGTAATGACTTTTTGCTTAGCTCACTGTTAACTGCTAACTTCTCACATACCATTTTAAGTCGCTAAAATTTTGTTTATGCAAGTTTAAAGAGTTAAGAATTTGTGATATAAATTTAGGTACAAAATCCATTCAAATGGTGCTAGTTGTTATGCATCGTCTGATAACCACGGCGGAACCATTAACATTTATGTTATGTTACATGTTAATCAACCGTGAGTATCCAATGATGGTAATTATATGATATCGGATAAACTTAAATTTCAGATACTTGAATAACGGCAGCAAACTAAAGGTACTGGAAAAAATACATCTAGTAATTCTATGCTATTTATCTTTATTTTAACTGTTTAAAGATAAGAGATCTGTTTCTTCTCGAGTTTAAATTATTTTAAAAGGTTAAAAATACCCAATGTCAAAAATGAATATCAACCAACAAGGAACAGGGAGGTAAAATTCTGTATTATAAATCTGTGAGAAAAATAAGATAACTTATAGTAAATAAAACGTACGTTGTCATTATTTTAATAATTTAGATATTTCCTTGTTTTCAAAAACAAGGATAAGATAATTTATTAGTTCCATTAAAAATGTTAATCTATAAAAGATGCTATGTTATTATTATGATTATAAGACGCACCACGTATCAGCAATGAATATCTATTAACAGTAAGAAAACAACAGACACAAATGGCTTCACTATTCCCTAACTTGAGTTGAGAGAGAAATCACTTCAATATAAAAGTTAACAGAAATAAGAGCTCTGTTGCGTATTTTTGACTGAAACAAATAACTCTACGATAAAATACCTACCGACTTGCTCTCCCTTTTCTGATTAGATGAAAAATGTATATCTAAAAATATCTGTTTTCTTTAAAGGTTAATAATACATCTTTGTCATAAAGTTTAAACATTTTTTTCTACATTTGCAGTAAAATGACATAATAAAGATTACTGACCACCTGACTTCTGGAAGGACCACCTAACTTTCAAATCTAGTGGTCCGGCGTACCACCTGCTAAAAAAGTTAGTGTCGAGGCCTGTCTGTTCTTCTACAAATAAGGTGGACTTGAAAATAATTAGAAACCCAAAATATTCCAAGAAATCAACGATGAGAAAAATGTAATAAGATTAAAAAATATTCATAATTCAAGAAATAATGAGCATGTATATGTAAATAGATGATTGATTTTGCAGCTTTATCACCATATTTCTACTGCGTGACTAACACAGTACTGGCTATTTTTTTCCTTTTTCGTTCTTTTGCAAAATCTTACCATCTATATTTGGTAATTTTCGTACATTAGAAGTACCGTTTGCAATGTGTAAATTACATTTTTTGTTCACTTGAAAATATTTTACTTTTTAAAACATTTTTTTATGAAAAAAGCATGATATCTAGAGTTTTCAACATGCTGATTTAATGTCAACCCACAAGAATGTGTGGCGTCATTCTACTTAGAATTGTTGAAAGTTTCGTGGTTGTTTCTTACTTCATTTACAACATTGCTTGGCAAAGAACATATTAATCTTTTCTATAAATAGAATATCTAAATATTAGTATAGATAAATATAATAAAAGAATTATTATTGAGAATCCATGTTAATGATATAAAAGCAACAAATATGACAATATAAATTATAAAAAAAGGGTTTTTGTTTTGTTTTGCGAATTTATTCAGAAAGATAATTACGCCCTTCAGTTATCAAAGCGGCTTGCTTCCAAACTGATTATCAGCAAAACTGAACTTTTAAAAAGATCTATTTATAGTAAATATCTTTACAATACTTGTGCTAGTTAAAGGCACATTATGACTCAGAAATCCGTATTTTTTTAATTCTTTAGAAATGTCAAACATGTGTTAAATAATGTTTCAATAATGAAATTAAAGCATCTTAAATGTTTAAATACTGAAGAAAGAAGCGCTGAACGTGTAATAATGTGTCGTAAAGGTAGCAAAATGTAAACAAAGTAGTATTTTGAATACAATACAATACAACACAGTACAATGCAATATAATACAATACTATACTATAATTATACCAATAAAACCAATGTCTGAAAATGCTTGCAGTACAAATCTTTGTCGCGGCCGAAGGTCATTCGTTAGGCACGCCCATATAGTATTTTTCCGGTGCCGAGGGTAAATAAACCTAATCACAGACATGGTCATAAGATTCTTATCCAGAATGAAAAAAGGTAATTCATAAGTAACTGAATCTATAACTTAATATTAGCTTACCGGTTCAACCTGCACCACTCATGTGGCTAGTGCAGTCCAACATGAGCCAACACATCCATGTCGACTGATCATCGACTGCAAGGTCATTTAAAAAAATCCGCAAGCAATGGTTTTAGATTTCAGAAGACCGATCATCATTTTAATGTAATTGTCATAAACGTGAAACTGTTAAAAATCTTGAGATAACAGACAAAAAGGCTTATCAGTCGGTGATTAAAGAGAGCATGTCATATCTCTTTACCGTCATGAACAGTGCCTCTGTCTGCCTAGTTAATCAACAGATTATTGTGTCAAATTTGTTAACTTTCAAACATGGTTCAACTGCGCGATTTCTGATTAAGAGCGGCAGTTTGGATGTGGTCCAAACAGAAGTCAATTATTACGCCGTAAAATGTATAAGAAATAAGTAAATAACGTATTATATCAAAATAATTTCGTAAATTTGGCCAAATAATTATGATATCGTTTCAAGATACTCAGGAAAAAATTGCTCACTGCTATAATTAGGTTGTATGCACATATCTGTGGTTTGCAATGTACGTAAGACTTCAAGTATTAGGCGTTTATGTAGTTGAACAGCTGTCTGCTGGTAATATAACGTATATTTTGTTAGGCGGCACGTCGCGTTAAAAATGACCGGACTATTTTTTTTTATTTAAAACTTGTTTTATGTTGATACTTCATGCTTAGTTGCCTCTTGATCGATAAAAACAACACCTATAACAAGGGAAAGGCAACACACGTCCTAACATCAAGGCTGTGTTCCAAACATTTTGATGATGAAGTAGGAAAACACTTAATACGAAATTCATTACTATAATACTAAATAAAAGTAATTACATTGTCATTTTTCACTAATAACTTACCAAATTTTGATCTGCTCAAGGTCTTTATTCTCGGAAGCGGACAGAAAAACAAACAACAACAACAAAAATAATAATTTTTAAAAAACTCAGTGTTCCGTATTTTAGAATAAAAATAAAAATGTACATTATAATCATTTTGCATGAAGTTCTATTATAGGCTGCGAAATTTTTTTGTAAATTTAGTTACATTTTGCACTTAAACACTTCATCCGATTTATAAATAAACGGTAATATCCGTGCTGAATAATGAATATGATTTCTAAATAAACGGTAATATTTATGCTAAATAATAAATAGCTCTTTGTTAATAAAGTAAAAATGTCCAGAGTCCCATTTAATATCATCGATCAGTAATTTTATTCTTTATATATTGAGTGATTTCAATATCGTAGAATTTCACACGAGTTGGAAAGGTAGCGGGAAAAGTCTTGCCGCATTATCATTGTGCGACAATATGATGTATGAATTTATGATGAAATATCATTTTTACATAATAAACACATACCTATAGTCGTTTGTCGGTTAAATCACGGTGCAGATGGTGCCTTAATTGTCTATAAAAGGGAGACAAAGTACACGCTTCCGGCAAGGTATTATAATAACGCGTTCCATTACATTTAAAAGTACGTTTTAGATTACATGGACAATAATTCCAGCATGTCATTTAATTCATAATGTGCGTTACGTTTTTAAGTCTAAACTATTATGTTGTATGCTTAGATGTGCGGTATATTATGAGGTTATTACTCGTACACAGATGCAAAACCTTTATTGTACTTGCTTTTGTGTACTTGTCCAGTAGATTGCAGTATTGTATGAGTATGACTTCTTCATCTAGCATCATCAATTTTTTACATTATAAAAGAACTTTGTTACATCGGGTATAATATAAATTTGATATCGGAAAATGAAAACGAGGCTAGATGGATTTTATAAATATGAATTTTTGGGGGCTATGAAAATAAAAACGAAGTTTAATGGAGTAAAATATGGATTTTATATGGATTTTTGTACTCGAAAATGGAAAACGAGAATAAATAAAAAAGATTTGGTCCAATAATGATTTGCGCAAACACCGGTGTAAATTGGCAACAGTTCAAAAGGTCAAAATATTCAACCAGCCAAATTGATCCAATATCCAAACTATTTTCAAAGATAGCGACGAAAATTTGCTGCATGACTTATAGGTCCTCAGTCTTTATTTTTAAACTTTGAGCATCGTGTTTTGAAAAGATCATAAAAAGAAATCATGTGCAATGTTATTTTTAACTTACCCCACAGAAAGGACAATACGTATTGTACTACATTACTGGGGATGATTATATAACAATCGTTTATATATATTATAAAACAATCATTATATATATATACTATATAACATACTAATAGTCTTGTCATCTAATTTATTGTCCCTTCGCGTTTTCGTGTGTTCGTCCTTACGTGTTTTCGCGTTATCATCATCGTCCCTTTGTGTTTTCGTCACCGTCCTTTCTTGTTTTAGACTTTTCGCGTTTCAAATTTCTTTATTCATAGGCGATACCGTAAATTTAAGAGACTGTGCACTTTTTGTTTTTGATTCAGATATTCATAAATTTGCAGTAGCATTGTATTAATTTTCATAATATAAACGTTAAGATTGTCCAATGAGAATCAATGTTACAAACGAGCAGTATCATTAAATCCTTATCAACCCGAATTCAGTAGGCAGTGGTTGGTACTCATTTCACTTAGTTCAATAATTTTCGATTGAAGACGCTAGTCAAGTTCACACCCAGTGTTTCAGTGTGTCCCGTGTGATGATACAGTTCTTTAAAGTGAATTGGTCTATAATGGAAGCTCTGTAATACAATAAATAATTACATTGATTTTATTAATATCAGACATTACAGCAAACCTCAAAACAATTATATATGGATGTTGCTGCCAAGTTTGTGAGATACATGATCCAATATTATAAAATATGTTTCATTCTATAATAATTTGTTCTAGAACAAAATATAATTATTTATCATGTAAACGTTCATGCTAAATCGCTAAAACTTTTATTTCAACAATTTTTCAAGCGATATTTTATAAGAATATCCAAATGATACTTTTCTACATGTATAATTGTT
>NW_026855218.1:0-135779 GCF_026571515.1 Ruditapes philippinarum
AAGGGAAAAAAAGCCCCATCATGAAGGGTAATAAAAGATAATTGATCTCATTTGCTAATTAGAACTGCACTGACCACACACCGCCCCAATTTTAATGTACAGGTGACTGTCATGCAATTAATTAATTTATTTATTTAATCAAATTATTTAAAAAATATTTATTTATTAATTCATCAATTTATCAATGTATTAATTTATTTATTGAATTCTTTATTTAATTATTTATTTGTATATTTATAATTAATTGATTGATTGATTGATTGATTGATTGATTGATTGATTGATTGATTGAATGAATGAATGAATTTATTTTTATAGAATTTATTAATTAAATTGACTGTCATACTGTTTAAACAATTTTTTTTAAATATTTCTACGATGTATAATAATACTTATTTATTTAAGTCTCATTCATGCACATACACAAATAAAATTCATAAGCAAACATAAAACACAGAAAAGTACATGACCGTTCAATCATTGAATTATAAGAGACTAGTAAAACATTTATAATAACACGAAACTATCATACTTATCATAAAATTACATCCTACTATAAATAATAACTAACTACACAGAAACAAATACTATAATTAATGGAAAGAAATATACATTTATATATTTATATGATTAAAAAAAACAGTCGCTATTAATGTTTATGAAACTTAAGGTAATAATCCAAGCGAAATCATAATATTTCAGATATATTTTAATTAATTATTAGACTAATTGGACATTTGTAACATTAATTAATAAACCAATTAATTAATTTATCTATTTAATCAATTTATTAAAAAAAATATTTATTTATTAATTCACCAATTTATCAATCTATTAATTAATTAATTAATTAATTAATTAATTTATTGACTTCTTTATTTAATTAATTAAATAAGTGTATTAATTTATTAGTTTATTAATATATTGATTTATCAAAATGTTAATCTAATTATTTTTTTTCTATTTATTTATATATTTATAATTAATTGAATGAATGAATGAATGAATTTATTTATTTATTTAGAATTAATTAATTAACTAATAAATAAATTAATAATTATTTAATTGAGTAAATAAATAACTAATTGGACCGGACCTATTTCATTTTAAAAAGGTCGGAACCGAATATTAACAAGTAGAAACACTTTTACTGTTAAACTTTCGATCCAATAAGTAAAACAAAAAAAAAAGACATAGATGAATTCTCCCATAATGTTATTCTCCCATCACGCTCTAATGGGGGTATTTCTCCAAGTTAGCCATCATGGAGATTTCTCCATTTTAATTTTGGGAGGTTTCCGCACCATTTTAATTTTGGGAGATTTCTCCCATTTACTAAATGGGTTAGTTCAGCCAATGGGAGAATTGCAAAATTCTTTAAATATATTCCTCGAATACTTATAAGTTTATTATAAGTATTATATATTCAACATATGTAAAAATATTTAGAAAAAAAATTTTTTTTTCCTCCCACGGTTTTATTCTCCCACTTTAAGAAATGGGGTTTCAACCCCGCTAAAGTCCCAGTGGGATACGTAAAAACCCGTGGGAGAATTGAAAAACCCCATGGGAGGTCACACTTTGAACGCTCACACAGCGTTTAATTATTGCGCTATCTTTGTGTAATCGGTCAATAATCGTCTATTTTTATCCAAATTACTGTTTGATTTAACTTTTTGTATTGAAACTATGTTAAAAAGGGTAGTTGAGTTTGCGAAAATTCCGGATTTGCAAACTTATTCCGGATGCTGTTATAGAATATATCAGTTAAAGGAAGTTAAACCAAGAACTATAATAGTTACCTTCAATATTGCAAAACGGCCCACTTAATTAACATATTAAGACAAATAATTTCCTTTTAAAATTTTAAAGACTGTGTATTCTTTTCAAATTTTCTTTTTATACAAACTGAAAATAAACATTTACTTCCACTAAAATGGATGTATTTTAATTAACTTTGCAAACAAATTTTTATACATCTCTTTGGTTTAAATTTAAAAAATTTAATAATTTTATTAAAAAATTTTTTTTTCGGAAAAATTTGCTATGAAAATAACCCTATTGCTATCCTTAATCAAATTTCTTCCCCAATTTCACCAAAAACCTTTAATTAAAATTGTCAGTCTGCGTAAAATTTTTAAACAAGCCCCGAGTTTTCTTACAATTCTATTCCTCAAATTCGAAAAAACGAAAACCCTGTTGTGCTGCCAAAATAGGTTATTTTTTTGAGAAAGTTTCATTAAAGAAATGTAGATTAATTTTATTAAAAGGCCCAAATTAAAACCCATAAGAATCCAGTTATTGTCTTTTTTTTCAAAAGCTTCTTAAATTTTATTTATGGTGTCTGTTATAGTTTTCAAACAGTTGCTCATTGGCCAAATACCGAAGCCAACTTTTTGCAACTAGTACAGTTATAAAGATCTGGTATTTTGTATGGAAGTTCAAAAACTTCTTTATTTACATTTTGCTACCTTTATGACGAACAAAATCGCATTCAGCGCTACTTTCTTCATATGGTAAGCATCTTACATGGTCATAAACCATTATTTAAACTCAATAGAACCAATGATTTCCTTTTCTAAAGAAGGAAAAGTTTTATTAATAATTTCCAAGGCTTAACGTGCCTTAAATTATTACAAAATAATGAAGAATATTTCTACACAGACACGTTTTATTGATCAAAATTTATACACTTTATAATAAACTTTGTGAAGCTACTTTTACATTCTTTAATTCCTTTCTATCATCCTTTGTTGATAAACTTAATTCAATTTGAAATATGTTTGGTGTGCTAATGTGACAAATTCCGCTGTATCAATTCCTCTTACAAGTCTTAATTTTAAACACAATAGTCATAGTTATGACTCCCTGTTGCTTCTATGGTGTCGCGTGACATATATTTTGTTACATATTGTTACATACATAGAAGTGGATATGACTAACTTTTAGAACATGTCAACAACGATTCGAAAACACTTTTTAAAACGTTTTTTTGCTTAGGAATATAAGATATAATAACCAAGAAATATAATTAACCTCTTTCTTTCTCTACAATTTTAAAATTGAATTTATTAATTCCTGAATACAATTTGTACACATTGGATTGAATAATTAACAGTTGATAGTAAAGTTGTCATTTTAAAGCCTTTCGTAAATAATGACGTAATTAATATGTGATAATTTAAAGACTTGTGTAGCAAGAACTAGGAACACATACTGGAGTAGGTATCATTAACTCTGTGTTTAAGAGAGCAATTTCAATCTGTATTCCTTTTAAACCGTTTTTATAAGTTTGATGCCATAAAACACCGAAATTATTTTCCAAAACGTAAAATGACGCCGTACGAGTTTTTAAGAAAAAAGTTTTTCGTTTCTGTTAGGTAATGCAAGTATATTTCTGCTTGAATAAATGACTGATTTAGGGGCAAAATGTAACACCTATAGTCAATGTGCATCTTTTGATGGATTTACTTTTATTTCTAGGGAAAACTTGATATGGTTTTGTAAAGTTTTATTGTATTTTACTTTTAGTACCATGCTTCACTGAATATCCCAACATATGATACGATGATACAAATTCAATACATTTTCTGTTGCTTGATAGATTGCATGTAAAGGTATAAACATTTCTGAAGGATTTATTATTGTGTTTGTATCTTTCGAAAGAATTATTATCTAAAATAAAATAGAGTTTGTATTTTAACTCATCTTAAGTTATTTTGGCATTACTGCGAAAAATTCTGATAATAATTTCTCTCTCCTCGACTTATGGATACTGCGCAGCTGTAAGCTTCATACATTACATTTACTGCTATATTTTAATACAAAAAATTACGATAAAACATGTTGTTTTCAATCATTATTTTAAATAATTGAAAAGCGATTTAATATTGATCGATTAATTTAGAGTGCATTGTACCATTACAAGTCAATGTATTAAAGCCATTTATTGATGAATTTGTATCCTTTAAATTACGTAAAATATTGATTTTTTACAAGAAAACATAATCTTAATGTTAACATTAAAAACGTTTACAAAATAAATAATACGGCTACATAATTTGCTGACATTTAAAACGTTTACAATTAGTAATTAGGCAACATAACCTGCTTAAAAATAAGTTATTAGGCAAACATCCATCTTATTTCAGCCTGCTGTTGAAATTGTGAGCCTCTTCATTAACTTTTAGGTGCAAACGGTTGTCGTAATGAGCAATGAAAAGCATTTTAAAAACCAAAAACAAATTAAAATTTCTTCCAATGCACATATTTATTAATAATAATTTTCACAAATTGCAACCAAAGACGCCTAAACACTGATTGTTTTCTTGGAAGTTATTAATTACAAAACCCTCAGAACTTATATATTTACTGATTAAATATTAAAACTGATCATAATTTTTGTGTCTAAATGACCTGAAACTACATTAATGTGTTATGTCAAATTGACCTGAAACGACCATAATGTGTTATGTCAAATCAAACAGAAACTTCATTAATGTGAAGTGGCAAAATAACCTGAAAGTACATTAATGAGTTGCGTCAAAATGACCTGAAACAACATTAATGTGTAATGTCTTATCTACCTGAAACTACATTAATGTGTTATGTCTTATTAACCTAAAACTACATTAATGTGTTATGTCAAATTGACAGGAAACTACATTTATGTGTATGAAACTACATTAATGTGTTATGTGAAATTGACCTGTAATTTGTCTGCCTATAAGTAATACAGAGAATCAATGTGGCTTATATAATTGAACCTTATGTCTAGATACTATCTGTTTTATATAAATATTTCTTGCATATACAATTAATATAATTTATTGCTCTGAGTCTTCTTTTTTTTTGTAGTACAAACGTATCGAAATACAACTTCATGTACATATATTAAATGTTTTAGAAATACAGCATTATTTGTAATATGTTGCATGTAATTTCAGATTATAAACTGTATAAAATACTATGCTACAATTTGCTCAAAATCAAATCCTTTCCTACATGGATGTGCTTAGAGAAGGAAAGAAAGCATTGTTTGACAAGTTTTGTCAGCTCAACAGAGTTTACTCCCTTTGTCAATTCGATATTTATAACATTGTCTAAATATTATCATTGAGTTTCAATCTTGAACATGTTGATAAAATGTCATAAATGCTTGATGTTTATTGTCAAACAAGAGATTGTCGTTTAATAATGTGGAACATCAATATTACAACTATATTATAATTAGTATACACTTCAATCACCGTTGAATCAATACTATTCTTTTCTCAGAAGTTATTTATTTTTTCTGACTTGATATTTCCGACATGTGTCTTCAATGCAGATTTATATCACGTGATGTTATCGTTTCTGAAACGTTAAAGGCACGTACAAGGTTTGTAACACCAAAAGCTATTAACGACGCATCATTATTATTTCCTATATATGTCTTAAATACATGATCATATCACGCAATGGTTTTGACGACTTCACAATAACTAGCACATAATTAACCTTTGATCAACATGTACAACTCAATAGATTTGTGACATGGGGGCGGTGTGTACCCTCGCCACCGGAAATATGTAAAATATCAGATGACAGATTATTGTTAAACGATTTTTAACATGGTTCCAGTATAGATTAATTTTGACGACTTTTGGTTCCAGTAATTCCAAATTAATAACTTGAAGATCTATTGTAGAATTCAACTTTGAATATCACATTGTATATTTTGTTCGTCTCCGCTTTCCAGAGTTAAAGGAACTGGTTTCCGTATTGTCTCAAAAAACTGCACAGTTAGGTTCTTCATGACCTACTTTTGACTCAAAATTCATTATCACAAATGTGTGCTTCAAATTAACCCCTTCCGGGCATGACAAGTGACAAGTGTCCGGGATCCGAACTAAACAGCTCAAGCTGCATATAATGCCATATCGGGTGGATGGACCCGCATTAAACAAAGGCTACAAGACTATAACATCCTTATTTTCAGCTTTCTACATTTTGTATATATGTTAACATGAACCCCATCTCTATAGAAAAGACAATACTTTGCAAATTAATATTTCAAAGAGAAACTTCTGCCTTGAAGACAGTAAAAAAACATTCAGGCGTAAAAGATAAACTTCCCGCTAACGATGTATATGAGCTTGCTTCAATCTACAAATTAATGGTTAACAACAATTTGTTTTATTACGTTGTCGAAAACAAGTCAGAAATTTTAGACACTTTAATAAAATATATTTAAGGAAATCTTCTGCAACAGTAAACATTACGTAATCCGTAATTGAAATTTCTAAGAATAAACCTTTATATTGGTAAAGGTGCGTATTAACAGTAACTCGCAAGTGTATAATATAAGCTATTGACGTCACATGATATCTTTGTTCTTACTGATATATGTTTCAGCTGAAGGTAATAAATAATTCAAGTACAAGTCTCGAAATAACTATAAAACACGAAATATAGAACATGTCTACGTAAATATCATGGCAAGCTAATTTAAATCTTTCTATATTTAAACATTTGGGGTTATTTTCGGCGCAACAAATTTAAATCCGGCAGTCTTCAAAGTAAGCATGTATTGAGTGATGATAACATGTCTACTAAATTTGCGTTTTCCTGTACGAAATTTTCTGCACGGAAATGGGGCGGAATTCAAAGGCAGATTCCGCCCAGAAATTTAAATTCTCCCCCGAATATACAAGTGTAAAACCATTTGCTTTTGGCACGGATTCCGGCCGGATTCCAGGCGGAAATGGAACGGATTCTGGGCGGAATTGGGACGAAATATGCAAATGAGTTGGGGCGGAATTTTGAAGCGGAATCTTGGGGCGGAATTTTGAAGAGGAATCTTGGGGCGGAACCTTGGGGCGGAATTTCGGAGCGGAATTGTCAAACAAGATTCTGGGCGGAATTCTGGGACAGAATTCAGGGGGCGGAATTTTATGAGTTTAACATGTTCACATATTTTGGGATAAAATTATCAATAATGTATCACATTAAATTTTCTTTCACAAAATTTAATAAAAAAAATATCATATCCTTTAGTCCAAATACAGAATAGAATACCCTACATTCACTATAACACAAACAGTTTTTTTCCAGCTGCAGGTTTTGGAATCTTAGAATCAAACACTTTGTGTTTTTTTTTGCAACTATTTTGCTGGAAGTGTTTCAATCATAAATTTGTTTCAAATGTTTCTGATTATTTAAATTACTATTTCTTTAATCCATGTCTGTTTTAAGTCCACTGCCTGTGTTTCCTAGAACTTCTTGTGGTTGTGCTCACCTTTAATAATAATATTCATAATTAATTAAACAAATATTTTGTAATGAACTGAGCCGTGTCATGACAAAACCAACATAATGGGTTTGCGACCAGCATGGATCCAGACCAGCCTGCGCATCCGCGCGGTCTCATCAGGATCCATGCTGTTCGCTTACAATAGAGAAACTGATAGCAAACAGCATGGATCCTGATCAGACTGCGCTGAGGCGCAGGCTGGTCTGGATCCATGCTGGTCGCAAACCCATTATGTTGGTTTTGTCATGACACGGCTCAATTAATTTTTATTGCATAATAATATGCAGTTATATTTTATATTTTTTAATAATATCAAATTTATGTTTCAACAGTATTAATATTAACTATGCTTATAAAGCATATTCAAAAATAGTAAAGCAACACAGAATCAGTTATTCAAGTGTACAAGTGTTTAAGAATTGCTCTGTATAAGAATTAACTGACTGCTTTATGTGTGACACTATTTATTACTGGTTATGTATTTTTCAAGGAAAGATGTTGAATAGTTAAGTATAGAGATTTAAAAATATACCTTTTCAGGATGAATACTGCATATCATTTTAAACACCTGGCATCTCACAGTCAGCACTTAAGTCCCTGAGCAGCCTGCAAATTATGAGTGTAAAATGTAATTTTAGATTGTTCCATAGGAAAGACAACACAAACATGTAAAATAATAAATGATTATGATGACCCTTTTCAACTGTACAAAACTACTGATTGTACCATTTAGTCCTATTTAATCAAATTTATTTAATTTGTTTAATTTCCAGGAAATGCAAACAATATACTTACATGCTATTTATACAATATAGATTTACACAATCATCATATTAACAAAAAAATCATTGAATAATTTTTAACTTGCAAATAATACATGTATTAAAGATTTAAAACAATTATCAGAAAAAAAAAACAAATGTATGAAGTTGAAAATACTAAAACAACAAAGACCTCTTGTTACAAATTTTAGTTGGCTACTTTAAGAGTATTGATAGTCGTCATATAAAATTAATGTAACTAAAAGTTAATAATTACCTGATTATGTTATACATCTCCTTGTCCCATGTTATCATACCAATTACTTTAACACTGTGAGATCTTAAACAAAACTTTACTCCAAAATTGTTAAAATATCAAGTACATCCTCTGTAATGCTGACCCAGATATCTTAGAATTCAAAATTCACAACAGTTTACTGTATAATGGACCGGTCCATCATTATGTAAAACAGGGTTAATTTACTCATCATCTTAACTTTCATTCATTGAATGTAAAAGAAAAATCAAATAACAAATAGATATATATGAATTTTAAAAAACAATTACAAATTTTTGTACAAAAAAAAAAGGCAATATGTCCTAGACAAATTCTACATATGCAATTTATAATGTTATCTCTCCCCAAAATAATTACATGGAACAGCCTGATCTGTTGGAATGACCAGTCATGCGTAGATGATGGGAAACTGCTGGTCAGTAGAGTTTTATCAGATCTCTGATCTGTGTAGTGTAAAATCTGGGTGTAGTATTTATTTACCTATGGTAAATAAAAGCAATTATTGGGCATATTGGTTGATCAATTTTATATAGATTAAAAGGGCATTATATATGAGATTATTTCATGCACTGTTTTGTTTTGTTTATTTTTTTTATAACAAAATCATGAATTCTTAGAATTTAAAATGGCAAGCACTCTTAATTATAATCTTGTCCCGATGTGACTGCCCTATATTCTATAGTATATTCAAATTTAAAAAGCATTCTTATTTTAATGTTGCTTTTAGATGATGTCCTCAAATCATATTTAAAAATTCATAATACATTAAATGTATTATAATACAAGCTGTATGAAAAATCTTTATATTATAAACTTAAGCATTTTGGAGGTGAATGTTTTCAAATTCTACACTAAGATTATTACAGTTGTTTTTCAGTACAAAAAATATAAATTAGTCTGACAATATATTATTAATGCCACATTTTTTATCTAGAAAGAAGGCCTATTTTAATGTCTAAAAAAAATAATATATATTAATTCTAAAAATACACTTGTAATTATTGGTTCAGCAAAAAAATAAGTACAGTAGGTAAAATTTCAATGTCTGCAAGTGCAAAACAGGAGTACAATTATGATTTGGACATCTTATATGTGAAATTCTGTTCAAGAAAAATGTTTAAGTATAGAATTCCGCCCATAGTGAAGACTATTCCTACCCAAAAAAATTTCAAAGTTGAAAATTCTGTCCAAGATGAAATGTTTAAGTATAAATTCTGCTCAAAATAAAATTCCAGCCGGAATTTTTCTAGTTTTCCGCCCAGAAAAGTGAACAAAATATTTTTCTTGTGAGACAGAATGGCACGGATTTTGCGTTTCCGTCCCTGGTCCGCCCAGAAATCACTGATTCCGTGCCAATTCCGTGCCAATTCCGCCCAGAATCCGTGCCAAAATTTCGTACAGGTTGTGCTGATCACTTTGACATTGATATGTAACTATTTCGGTGTGTTCTCCCTTGTGCTTTCTGCCAGGTTTACTAACACATTTCTCTCTTTCTTTAATTAAGCTTACATATTAACATGAGTGCTTTATTTTTTATTTGCTATTTAAGAAACAGTACATACCAGTGAGTGAACGAACAAATAATCAGTTAGCATTTAACGGACAGAAGCCGGAGTCCATGCAATGTTTATGGTTGGTGGCAGGTCACTATGATAGTTTCTTGAGAAATGAAATGAAATGAATGTTTCATGAATGCTTTGCGAAAATGTAATTGATTTTTGTCGGACGCAAATATGCATAATTGCTATTTAATATACCATGCCCGTTATCTTACCAAAGCATAAAAGTCAAAGGCAATGTTAAATGGCTGTAAAGCCATTTTGGACACAGAACATGTTGCGAAAAAAAATAAAGAAATAACTGTGTGTAACTGAAGAAGAAATATTATCTGAACACACTGTATATGTAATTTCTTCACGTATCCAGAATAAGGAGTAAAAAAGTTGTAAAAAAGTTGTAAAAGTGTTTTAAAGAAAGGATGAGGAGCTTATGATGATTACATAAAGCGTCAAGAACGCCCAAAACGGCAAAACTGACAGTGTTCCAGGCACGGTTCCACTGAGCCTGTTCGTGCACAGTTATGATAAAAACATGCTACCGTTCACGCCTCTGGACGTTGAAATAGTCAAAGGATTTTTATTGATTTTATTTCTAACAAATTTCAGACAATTAATTGTTTCATATCCAGTAAATATTGTTAATCTGCTACTGTATCTATATAAATGGTTAAAGAGGGTAATTACTTTTCTGAATTTTATTGAAATGCAAAACCTTGGAAGTCCCTTTTAAGGTGCATTTTCAATTCTAAGAAAATGTTGTCAAACTTCGAATGCAACCTTATCTTGTTATATATACTTATACCTATCCAAAACACGTTTTTGTATGAATAAATATATCAGAAATAGGGGATGATAGCGATGATGTTTTTGCTTGCGAACTTCTTAAATGTTTCGAGGAATCCTGTTAACTAAACTAATGGTCTTTATAATTTTTGTTTTTCATTGACTTTACTTTCAAAAACATTGAGTCTACTATGTTGCCTCCAATAATATAGCCTGGTTTATTTTCAATCATTTATAATATCTACAGTGCAATAAGATGAGTTTTATCTAATAACTCGATTTTACAATAAGTAAAGTACAAACTGTTATTATTATAAAAGAACTTATTACAGTTACACTGTAATGAAATTACGATTGTTCAATGAAAACATAATAAAGTACAAAAAGTGGTGTCAGACAAAATAATTGATTATATAGGAATGAACTGACGGACTCGGTGAATCACGGTTTCTTATGACAACTTTTGGCTCATCATAATTCTAGAACTATAAAAGCTTGTCTGGTAACTTGTGAAATGTCTGTAAGGTCTGCAAGGAATATAAAATAAAAAGGTTAAATGAACATGCGGTCAACGTACTTCTGTCTTCCCAAAGCCGATGACCTTACGGTCAAGGTATCTGTCTATAAACGCATTGATTGTAATTTCGGCCATTATTCATTGCCATTTAGACTCTTGAATTATTGATTTAAAGATTTTCAGAAAGGTGCTATAATGCTAAGATTGCTTTTTATGTGTGATTGTGCAAATATTTTTTTCTTTTGCTTGTTGAATGTTGTTTAATTTTGTTATTTCAGTCAATAAAGATAAATATTTAATTTAATAGCAGACATTTGGTCGTATAAGGGGTAAATTTTGATGATTTTTATTGGCAAAAACATTTCACAATGTCCATCACCATGTTCGGCGGTTCAATAAAAAGAATATTAGAAAATGAGAAATGTATGTACATAATGATAATATAATAATTATAAATTAATTTGTAAATAGATTAATATATCAATTTTTGATATCTCTTACCAAACATGCAAAGTTTTTATCCTTCCAGTTTCTATTTAAAGTACAAAAACACTAGATAAATACATAGAAAATCAACAAGAGACAAATACATTCAGAATATACAGTCATCGTGAGAACCGGTGAAAGGTACATTGCAAAATAATAATTATTTTTAACCAAAACTTAACTTTGTGTTTTTACAAAGACAAATGCTATTCAATAAATAGAATGTCAAAAGGAGCTAATTAAGTGGTAACGTAATATACATGTATGTAGGTATCTCATTTTCGAAACAAAATAAAAAGAGTACCATTACAAGATAATTAAGTATGCATGTATATTCAAATAGCTGCAAGAGTAATTGGCCTAAAACCTTTAATCTTTACCAGTCGTTATCGCAACCATACAAATTTAGCAGATGTCGTGCTTTTTAAAATCATTCACAAGCCTTTGGAATTAAAGAAAGACGGACACACCGAGAATAACCACAAACATTTTAAGAATAGAACGTATCAATTTGCTCTTTGCGCAGAGTGTTCTAGATATACACAGTTATAGTTATTCCTGGATGTTCCCTTTAATTATTTATTCATGTGAACAGAACAAAGAAACTATGACGTCATGACCTTAAACCTGCTGACATATAACTCGTTTTGTTTCCTAACAAATTACAAATCGCGTGCTATTTGCATCCATAGTTAATTAAGATTAGAGGAGTTAACAGGTACACATATAACTGTATTTCATTGTATTTCGTAAATTTACTACGAGAGCTAGACCGTTTACATCATGAATTCTTTGAAGCTTCACTAGATCTAGCTCATTAATTTAAAGCTTCGATCGTCCCCTCGTAAAAACCAGATAGCCTCGTGTTTCGACTTTTTCTTCATGACAAATAAATTGTTGAAAGGCGTCCTAGTCTATTAAGCCTAGTCCGTTTGTGGGCGGTAGTATAACCATTTATAACTAGTATAACAGCATTTATGACATAAGAAAAAAGTATTAACAACTGATTAAATAATCAACGATTGATGTGAATACAGTGGAGGTCAATGGATTGTACGAGACGCTTACCGAAACATCCCATGTAAATAATCCTAACTTAGACAAAGTATCAGTCATTGTACCAAACACGAGAACCATACTGTAGGTAAAACACATACACATTATATACATTATAATGTCTTTTCAAAATTCTTTATATACTAGTAGCTTAAAATGCGATTAAAATATGTACGCGTACTTCAGATTATAAATGGATGTAATTATGTCACGTAAACAGCCTAATAAAATAATGTCAATGTTAATTTAATGTCGGAAATGACAACTTTTGAAAAGTGGCCAGTGGTGTGAATGTTCAAGATTTTTTACATGGTTTGGATAGGTTTTTTATTTCTAATTCTCGTTTCCTCTTTATACAATCCAAGGGAAGTAACTAGGTTAATTCAAAAGCATCAGTATACATGGATTAGTCTCCCTGGAATATATAATAACTTTTGGCGGGAATCGAAGGGATATAAATTATGTTTGAATATGCCTTATAATTATCGGCTTGTCTTACATGTCTTATCACTTCAGCTTTGATTTATTTTCTGGCCCTTCAATATCATCGATCCAAGCTATATAAGCACATGTATTGAAGATTGAATAACGCTTAAGCCGGTGCTTGGGGTGTGAAAGATGTTGCACTTTACCATCTTTCTTATGAACAGACGCGACAAACTTGGGACAAAAGATATTGTCCCAGATCAAACCGAGTCTGCAATTTTCATATAATTTTGTTGTTTTGATTGCTTCCCAGTGATCTCCCTTTTCCAGACTGTTATACTTGAAAAGCAGCTCCTACAATTTATGTTTAGATCAAAAGGCCAGACGTTAATAATTTTACACTGGTTGCCGGTACAGACCGGAATATCTAGCTCGAGGGTAACTGTTTACGGTGGTAAAGAGGCTCTGTCGAATTTCCGCTAAACAGTTACCCGAGAGCTAGATATTCCCGTCAGTACCGACAGCCGGTGTGTAATTCTTTTTCTTGAATATTACATATCAATTATTTTCAGAACAGAAATTACGAAAACTGATATTCTCATTACGCACTTTTTTCTTATATTAGCGTATGAACTTACAATTTCATTCAAAACGGTAAAATGACATTAATTCATTCATAACAGACGCGCGGCAATGACGTCATTTAAAGCACGCGACTTGTCTTACAAGGTGGGAGAGGTGGCGGAGGGGGGGTGGGTAAGACAGGTTTTTCTAGCAACGGTGTAAAAGGTAGATAATCCTGTCTGATATGCAAGAAAACAATAATCATAATTACATGCATTATTAATTTATTATTTATAAGATCTACTTTTATAAACTTGATTAATTGATGTTGGTGAAAGATTAAAATTTTCGAAAGCATGTAGCAGTTAAAAAATGCTGTAATGGGGGCACATTTTAATCAAATTTGAATATATTACATATAAAACGGGGTCTTTCAAATCGGTGATCGTTGATGCGGAATTTTATGTAAGTGGACGAATTCTTAGCTAGTTGGGGTTCCAATGCAATGGGTGGTTGTCCCATACGTGATAGAAGTCCAGGAACGAAGTCCTCTGTCCGAATTAAGGACGTCATAAAAATGATGTCCCGTACTTAACATTCACTTCTTATTAGCCAGTCAAAAAACCCTCGTCAAATACTAAGAGCATCTCTACGCGGAGTTGATTTAATATCAGCTGATATTATTATTGGCTGAAATTATTTACATGTACATACTTTCTTGCTTTTAAAGGAAATTGACACATACTTATGCTGACCAATAAAATTTCAAACGCGTAAACTATTCGCACGTATAACTTCGAAATGCAATTAAAGTCGTACTTAAAATGACGAATTTTGTATGATTTTTATTTGTTTGGGTCGTCAGGCCAAACAAATAATGGTAGCGAGATGTTCTTTTTGCAAATACCGAAAGTAGTCCAAACTCTTCGAAGCGGTTACTTCCCTTCATATGTCCGAAAAATTAAGAGGAGATCACTGCGTAAAGATTTTCAAATGACAGGCGCATTAATTTTTATATTAAATTAATTAAATTAACGAAAAAAGAGATCCCGATTTGTCGAAGATTTCTAATAGTGTGTTATTCTTATAGATAAACATGCTTATTTTCAGCTCCATGATTATTTACTTCAGTGTTAAACAACAGGTTTACCGTGAACAAAATATATCGAAATTAATAAGGGTTACAAACTGTAATTAAGAATAATATGGTATTCTTCAGGCTGTTATCTTAAAGAGAGGTTTACACGCTCGCTTTAGAAGAGAGAGGTCCGGTGTTCAAATCCCAGTTCAGGCAACTCATGTTTTTATTTTTTTTAATTGTTTAATCCAAATACACATTGAATTGAATATCAGTGTGGCAATTAGTCTTATAGCCAATTCACTTTAGTTATAACACTGGGAACAGAATTTGGTGACACTGTACAAACAAATTGGTTTATAATCTCACAACCTTCACCTTTCTGACATTCTGAGACCAAAACAAATTCAGCGCCTTCTGTGCTTTGATTGTTTATATTAATTGTCTGGTTTCGCATTGTTGAATTTTCCACAAATCTTAAAATAACTTTACTCCAAAGAAATAGAGGATATTGAATGAGTGTAAGTTCAATACTGAATTTATTGCACGAGTTGAATAAAATTATATTATGCGAGCCTCTGCCGAAAAATTAAGAGGAGATCACTGCGTAAAGATTTTCAAATGACAGGCGCATTAATTTTTATATTAAATTAATTAAATTAACGAAAAAAGAGATCCCGATTTGTCGAAGATTTCTAATAGTGTGTTATTCTTATAGATAAAGATGCTTATTTTCAGCTCCATGATTTGAATAAAATTATATTATGCGAGCCTCTGGCGAGCATAATATTATTTTATTCAACGAGTGCAATAAATTCAGTAATGAACTTACACGAATTTAATATTCTATTTATCACATACCCAAAATAAAGACCATTTAAAGTGAAATAAGAGTCATTTTTCATTGACGCGCTTATAGTACAACGCTAACATTGAGCGCGTCTTTACACTATGTTTGTATAACGCTAATGACGTCACGTCAAATATATGCACGGCCGTGCAATACCATATTTACGGAGTCGCAAAATCGGCACGGGTGTGTGATAAATATATTTATAACTTCAATGCAGGAATCAATTTCCAAATATCTTGAATGTCTATGTGTGTTGTTTTCTTTTTTCATTCATAATAATGTTTGCTCTATTAATTTTTATATATCACATTCCTATATACATAGAGGTCTATGTCTCTGCCTAAAATATGGTAAACAAGATCAACAAGGCGGGAGGCGTTCAATGAACCTAAAATTATATCATAAATTACTGTATATGTAATAAATTTATGACGCAAAACACAGGTGGTAGTATCAGTGTTTGGACACCCAACCCCTATCTGCCCCTGGACCCCTACTACAACCCTGAAAATAAATTAACACTCTAAGGCTTACTATAAGGTACCAAATACAAAACCACCGATGAAATTTAAAAAAAAAAATTCCACTATCAAAATTATAGTTATAGAAAGGTGTAAAGCCTACTATACGTTCATTTGCCAAACAATGTGGAACACGGGAAATCGTCGTTTCGGCGACTGAGGCGCATTCCGAAGGCATTTTGCTGCATCATTCATTTACATCAATAAAAAGAACTTGAATTCCACAGCTTACTTAATTCAAGTTTAACGAATATCAATATTCTATCGATTTTTTCCATTTCACGGTAATTTTTGACTTGTCGCTGCCATTTTGGATTCTGATACCTGTGTGTTATACGCGATCTGATTGGACGTCAAATTTGGCTCGTCCAATCAGATCGCGTATTTCAACCCAGGTATCAGACTGCAAAATGGCTTCGACAATTCAAAAAATACCGTGAAACAGAAAAAATCGGAATGATAGTGATATTCGTTAGACTTGAATTAGATAAGCTGTGGAATTCTAGTTCTTTTTATTAATGTTAATGAATGATGCAGCGAAATCCTGCCTGAATGCGCCTCAGTCACCGAAACGACGATTTCCCGTGTTCCACATTGTTTGGCAAATGAACGTATAGTAGGTTTTTCACCTTTCTATAACTATCATTTTGATAGTGGAAAATTTTTTTTATATAATTTCATCGGTGGTTTTGTATTTGGTACCTTATAGTAAGCCTTAGAGTGTTGAATTATTATTTTTTCAGGGTTGTAGTAGGGGTCCAGGGGCAGATAGGGGTGGGGTGTCCAAACACTGATACTGCCACCTGTGACGCAAAGGTAGCAAGACACCTCACCCCCCAGACACTTCACCCCTCAAATTTTGAAGACACTTCACCCCTTAAGACACTTCACCCCCCAAAATCAGTAAGACACTTCACCCCTCATCCAATTTTTTTCTATAAAGTAAATAAAACAAGTTGGTCAACAACAAAATGCTTATATATGTTTATATTTATTATTTTTAGTATTATTTGATTAAAAATTTTGCTTATTACCTTTATTTTTACTAAGTTTAAAGCTGATTTAGGTTAATTGGTTGTATTGCCAAATGATATATCACAGCACTTTCATCCATTAAGTGTTTATTGCATGTCACCTTGTTTATTCAACATGTTGATTAGTTGTTTATTCAACGGTTATCTCACAATTGATAAGATAATTGAATTAAAATGGTATAATTGTATGAAAATTAAATTATTCTTAATAAATAAAATGATATAAATGAATATGAATGAATGAATCGGTTGCTTTATAAAATATAGTAAATATAAATTATTTATCATCATAATCAGACACAATTATCCTGCATTTCATACAAAGATCATTCATAATGTCATTTATTAAACAAATAAATAGCACCAGTTATGTAAATTAAGCACAAGGTTAAAGCACAAACCATCACCAAATGAGTGTAACTCAATGATTATTCTATGGTAAAGATCAAACTGAAAACAAACTTAAGTACCAAAACTTCAAGAATTGAATCAACTCAAAATTTATTAGACAATGGGTTAAAACAATAAACATACTCAATCACTATTGAATGTATTTAACATAATCTACATAAATAATTGTTAAACACAAAATAAAAAAAATGAGGGGTGAAGTGTCTCAATCAAATTTCTTAAAATGAGGGGTGAACTGTCTGAGGGGTGAAGTGTCTGCAAAAAAGGGCCTAGGGTGAAGTGTCTGGGGGGTGAAGTGTCTGTAAGCCGACGCAAAATGGTGTTGGAAAGTTATTTTGCTCTAAAATCTTGCTGATCAACAAGAGTTCTAGATTGTTTTATGATAATTTGCAAGACACACCAAATGCCTACATAAATGGAATCCATACGTATGCGAATTTAGTCGGTTGATGCCTTGATTAAGCATAAACCACAATTGTAACAATAGTACAGTGACACCGGTCATTGCGCCATGCGGGCACAACAGGCAGCCATTTTTTAGCAACGTGCCGGCGAAATTCATCAGGAAATATAACCAAAACTACAGATTAATACAACTAATTTGTAATATAGAAAGGTAAAACGATATTATATATTTGTGAAAGAGTCGTTATTTTAGTCGTCCTTGTTATTATTACTCGACAAATTTATTTCCTTCAGACCATATGTCTGACTTAAGAACTTCACCGGGTGGGGTAGAGTAGTTTAAGCGGTAACCATTTGATCGCTTATTTCATTCATATATATCACCATTTTGTAACATTTTATATTCATTAACAGAAAGAGCATCGGAAAACGAGGCTTTCTTATTTGTATGAGGGGGCGTAAGAACCATATGTTGTGAGAAAACATATTTCACTTCTTTCTAGGGCTAAATTGAAAAATGTGTATCATTTTAGGAAGTGGCTAAAGTACGTGAGTCACATACGGCTAGCCAGGACACACTGTATTGTCTAGCGGTACGCCACTTTTCAAAAGTATATAAATGTCTAAAATGCGTATGTTATTTTGGAAGTGGCTAGCCGTACGGGCCCGTACGGCTAGCCAAAAGTTCTAGCCGTACGTGAGTCACGTACGACTAGCCAGGACACACTGTATTGGCTAGCCGTACGGCACTTTTCAAAAATATATATTGAAGGCGAAAGTGCATATGTTAATTATGACTTTAAGCGAGGGTTTTAGTCAAGAATGTTTACATTTTAGATCGACGTGTTGGCTACAGTAAATAATTTACTTTGTCATCTCAAGACGTCGAGAAAAAATAGCGTTTGGTTGCAGTTAAACAACATGAATTGAAATAGTTTACAAAATTTGATAATAATCTATTTTTGTTTCATTAAGTTTAATTTTTAAACTGAAAAAAAAAAAAAACACCGAAAAAAATTGTTGCTGGGCTCTGATAATTGCGTCAATTACCGCCGGTATAGAAGTTTGTTAAGAAAAGTTTGCATTATCAAATTATTTTTCCTTTTCACCGTTTTTTTTTAATATTCTTTTTATTTATTTATTTACTTCCCTCCGATCATTATTTATTCGATCCATGTGCTTAATTAACAGATTTAACAATTCATCTTTCATACAATTCATAAGCATGAAAATTAAGGACGTTATAACATGCAACTTTGACATTCAAATTTTATTAAGATAGATTATACAACGCTTACTCGTATTTATTTTTTTGTGCAAAATTGCGGAGCATCTTTATTAAAGTGAACACACTAGGACAAATGCGGAGATTTGATTAAAATCGTTGTTTAAAGACACAAAATAACAAATGCATTTTCGACTTCCATATATAATAATTTTGAAAAGTGCTGTACGGCTAGCCAATACAGTGTGTCCAGGCTAGTCGTACGTGACTCACGTACGGCTAGAACTTTTGGCTAGCCGTACGAGCCTGTACGGCTAGCCACTTCCATGTTTTTTTTGTGTCTTTAAGCAGGTATTTTAACAAAGAACCCGTATTTGTCCACATATAATGTTTACTCTAATAACGATGCTCCGTCATTTTGTAAAAAAAAAAAGAATACAATGGACAAGTGTTGTCATCTTGATAAAGTGTCAAAGTTACATGACGCATAATTATTCAAAGTACATTTGTTGTATGTGTGTATGCAATTCAGTGTGTCCTGGCTAGCCGTATGTGACTCGCGTACGGCTAGAACTTTTGGCTAGCCGTACGGGCTGGTATGGCTAGCCACTTCCATCATTTTAATAGTTCCTTGATTATACCCCAATGTATAATTCAAAAGTAAAAGCTGTAAATAATAGACTAGAAAATGAAATGAACCTTGACTTAAACAAATTTTGTCATACAAGGAAGTGTTAAGGTAGACAAATCAGTCAGAATTATTAGCCATATTGAAGACACACAAGCAACAGAAATGTTTTAGGCTAGCACTGCAGAAGTCCTCAAGCTAAAAAAAATCATTTTCCAGGGCTTGACACTAACTTTTTTTTAGGGGTAGTCAGAAGGACTACCTACTTTGAGGATCAGGTAGTCCTTGGCAAATCTAGGTAGTCCTCATTGTAAAACATAAAAAAATGTTTCTTATTCTATTTAAATGTATTTTGAGTGTATGTATCTGAAGATAAGAAAACAATAGCATGAGATCTCTTCAAATTTATTGGAAAAAATCACCAATAGATAAATCATATAAGATCTAGTAAAAGTTTGTAAGCTTTATTCTGCATGAGGTGTAGGTTCCGGCTAGTCTCTGAGCTCTTCAAAGTCATCATCAACAATCTTTTACATATTTCTGTAATAAAATATGGCAGTGTGACACACAAAAGTCATTAGGTTTTGAAAGACCAGACATTACCTACAGGTACAGGGTTCTAGCCAGGAATTACAAGTGTGTTGCAAATAAAATTGTTAGGCAATCAGCTCAGCTTATATTATTGACAGCTTATAGGGAAGGGGAGAATATATTGGCAATATCAGCTAAATAAGTATGTCAGTTTTAAATTAATGTAATACCTGGCTTTTGTATTAAAAAAATATTTCAATAGAGCTTACAAATGTACTTTCAGGTATAGATAATGTATGACCTTTTAGATGTGTTTTTAAATGCAAAACAGAAGTAAAAAGAAGTAAAAAGCTTGGACAAGAACAAAATATGTTTGTCTTTACTCTAATTGATTTATTCTACAAACTTATTTTGTCAGACATAAAACAACAAAATATCAGAATAACAAACTTTTACTAGTGCTAGTAATTCAGTTATTAAACTGTCAGAAGATTTAAATAGGGACATTAGATTAATATCTGTTGTCCCTGATTTAAACACGAAATTAGAAATGTAAAGCCATTTCTAATCAAACTATATTGCCTTAGTTTTTTATGCCTAGGGTATTAGTATTTGTTAACAATTTTTTTCTTCATATACATGTATTGGCATTATTGCTTACATTTGCTTGTACATGATTAAGAAGTGCTTACAACATTGTGAAGTTATGGCAAAGACAATTACAAATACTTTAGAATATTTCTTTTCTCTTTTTTAAAGAGATTTAAACATTTTTCTTCTCTTTTTTTATAAAGAGATTTTTTCCCAATCAATAATTTCATGTCCGAATAAATTACATCCGAAATCAGATCTATTTCAGACAACACGTTTATTTTGGTTATCATTGTCAGTGTGATTTACATCAATCAACAAATCATATTCTTTTAAGTTTAAACCCTTGAATAGGTTCCAATATGAGCAAATATTTTCATTGAAATGTTTAATAGACAAAGAATTCTATTGAAGTAGGCTGGAAAAATCGGCAATTAAGTTGGACTTCCGGTTTCACTTTTCGCAACTTTATAGAGATTAAATAGAATCTATTATGCGTCTGCTGTGACTGACACTAGTGACCCAACGGCTAATTATTTACTAGTAAGATGAATTTATCTTTTGTTTTGAATCATAGCCTAAAAATGTTATTTTATTAATTCATCAGGTCACTGAAATTTTGAGTAGCCCGACGGGATACCCAGCTTGGAAACTCGGGTAGTCCTTGGGGAAAATTGGTAGCCTCGGGCTAACGGACCATCGTTAGTGTCGAGCCCTGTTTTCCCCCTTGAATGATGACATAGATTTTGAAATTAAAATGTACATGCAATTTCTATTATAATCTGATTTACTGGTTTTATTTTAGGCTGCAAAATATATCAACATGTCAAAAAGGAAGCCTCAAGTTGAAGAAGAGAAGGACAAATTGACTAGAATTGCTATTGTGAGCAATGATAAATGTAAACCGAAGAAATGCCGACAAGAATGCAAGAAATCCTGCCCAGTAGTGAGAATGGGTATGCCTCATTTTGTGCTGAAACTTGAAACTAGCAGTGATTATTTTGATATGTATATAGAGTTATATTATATTCTTTGATGATTTACATAGGACTGCAAGTGAACTTATAGCAATATATATTTGTCTTAATGTGTCATGCTAGCTTTCACGTTACTGAAATTGTCATTATTACTGATAAAGGTATAGAAGCATGTCTTTAAATTTAAGTGCAGTGTTCAGTTGTGATTGTACTTGCAGATAACTTTGCAAACACTTTAAAGGTATAAGAGCTTCAAGTGTTCAGTAGAATATAATTTACTTTTCAGGCAAGCTGTGTATAGAAGTGACCCCAGCAGATAAAATTGCCTTCATTTCTGAAGATCTGTGCATTGGCTGTGGTATATGTGCAAAGGTTTGTAAAGGATCATTTGCTTCTCTTACAAATTACTACTATAATTATAGTGAATTTGTCAGGATGTCTGTTTGACCTTCAAATTTCAAAAGGCCTGATTTGAGCTGAGGATTTTAGCTGGAGGGTCAAATTTTGTTAAAATCATGGGGATTTGGCCTTGTAGTCGGTAAAACTTAGTCAAAATGATCCTCAGGATTTCATGGCTAGTGAACACCATTAGTATTATCAGCGCTACATTTTTCAGTTGTTAATCATGCTCCAAATTTATTATTATTTTAAACATTTAAACATGTCTTTGAAATTGTATTGAATTTAGTAAAATAAAAGGATTTCTGAGGCAGAATGGAACTTGAAGTTTTCAAGTATTTAGCCCTTCAAAATTGATGATTAAGATACAGATAAAAAAAAGTTTTATTGACTTAATGCAGCTATTTCTGACCAATTAACTTAGCGAAGAGTCACTTTGCTTTGGAGTAGACTAAATTATACTTGTCTATGTATATTGCTGCATTAATTTTGTTTCATTGTTATTGTAGAAATGTCCATTTGAGGCAATTAGCATAATCAATTTACCCAGTAACTTGGCGAAGGATACAACACACAGATACAGCGCAAACAGTTTTAAGCTACACAGGTATTGATTTGTAAAAAATTAAACTTACAAAGGTATAATTAGGGGGAAAAACTTAAATTAGAGTCATTGTAAAAATGCAGTTCATTCTCAACTATGGGAGGTTTTAGCTTAAACTTACCAAGGTTAAGGTGTAATTTACTTTCAATCTCAAATTTCTGCAAGGTGAAACCTGGTGCTGAACTTATTTCAATCCGTATCCTACTGAATTTATATATTACATAGAATTGTCTACTAGCCTGTATCCAGATCTGATATTTTTAGAAATGAATGTCACTGTCGCGTTTTCTGGGACGCTGTGTTGAATGAAGAAGGCTTATCAGTGATATGATGCACTTTTCCAAGCTAAAGTTATGAAGTATTTGGTTTGAAACAACACAATTGTTTTTCCAACAAGAAGCAAAAGCTGATGGTTGCTGTAAATAAGGGTTACTATTTACCTTGGACTGCCAATATGAACAAATTTTTAACAACATCTTTCATTGCATTTTAGGTTACCAACTCCCCGTCCAGGTGAAGTTCTTGGATTGGTTGGAACAAACGGTATTGGGAAGTCGACAGCATTGAAAATATTGGCTGGAAAACAGAAACCAAATCTTGGACGCTTTGCGGTATGTAATTCAGCTTACTTTTTAAATGTTGATTTGTTTATCTGTTTCTTGAGGCAACTTTACCAGAGTTTTGGTCATGTCTAAGTCCCAACTAATCAGCTATCCTGGATATTTAACCAGTAATTACAAATTTCTCCTTAAGTGACCAACTGGCAGCTTCAGTCCAACATCATTTGTTAATTAGACTAGTGGTGAGAGTCAAATGACCATAAGACTGGATTTCAAAGTTTAGTTACCATTGAAAAATTTTCACCTTGCCCTCCCCTCCCTAGGATCGAACTGGCCAATCGTGGATAACAAATATGATGCTCTGTTTAAGAAGGAACATGAACTTTGTTCAGTATTGCATAAGATTCATCATTGTTTAAAATTTCTCCAAATTTTAGAAATCGATATAGCCAAATGTTTTTGTCTTTTTTAGAGGCCAATAAAATTTTTGGGAAAAAAAAGAAAAAAAGAACAAAAAATTATGTTTCCATTTGTTGACAGAAACATTTCTGCTTCTTTTCCAGGATCCCCCAGACTGGACGGAGATTTTGACGTATTTCCGTGGGTCTGAGTTACAGAATTTCTTCACCAAAATCTTGGAAGATGACCTCAAGGCTATTATTAAGCCTCAATATGTGGACCAGATTCCAAAAGCTGTCAAGGTAAACTAATAATAATACATGTTTCGAAGGGCAGTATCATTGTACACAATAGGGCCTAAAATAATTCTTATGTTTCCCACTTGCCACCTATCTACAAAAATCACAGCTACCCAAAAGTTTTACTGTCTTGCAAAAATTAATTTTTTTCTTAACAATAATGTTGAATAAAACTTTGAAAAATATGGTTCTAAACTTTAAACAGATGCTAAGCATTCACAGTTAGTTTTGAATTTGCTTTAATTTTAGAAAAAAAATTGTTTGATACATAAAGGTATTTTATCTACCTAACTCTCATGCCCAAACTGGCATGGGTCAAGGGAGGGTAAACAAAGATAATTTTTAAGACAGGCCTAGGTAATATCTATTAATAAAGAAAGGGCAACATTAATATTAAAATGCATGTTACTTAATTTAATTTTCATAAGTTTTTCTACTAGTTCTATAAAATACTGCTGGAAATGCATGAAAATGTTTGTATATATTTCTAGGGCTCAGTACAGCAACTGCTTGACAAGAAAGATGACATTGGTGTACAGGTTGACGTCTGCAAAATGCTAGGTAATTTCATTATAATGTCTTTTAAAACATCCAGAAAGGTTTTAATAGTTTCTAGTGGAGCTGTAATACAAGTCCTGTCATCAGCTTTTAGGCTGACTTTGTCTTTAAATATTTTCATTAATCAGTGTTTATTCTAGCATTAGAAAAATGGGTGATTTTTATCGAAAAGTGAGAATTTATTACATTAATTTGTTGATCTTTTTCGTTCTTTATGGAAAATTTTCTCCCTGCCTGGAATTCTCAAAAATATAAGTGAAACCCCCTCCTAGAATAGACACTGCATTAAGGTCCATTTTATAGAAGCAATACATGTTTTTCATTTTAATTTTAATGTACTTCTGTTTTGCTATGGTTAATCATCTGTTTTGTTAGAAGAATTTTATAAGACTGTCTTCCATTAAAAATATCTGAAATGCTAAAAATGTTTATATTGATCCTGGATCAGGAATATAGGAATATTTATACATGTATCAAACACGTTTAATATTTTTCTGAAGTAGTGTAATATTATTTTTAGATTTAATGCATGTACGAGGGAGGAATGTGGAAGAGCTGTCTGGCGGGGAGTTACAGAGGTTTGCATGCGCAATGGTGTGTATACAGAAAGCTGATATGTAAGTTTTCACTCTGGTTATTCTATCTATGATGTAACAAATATTTCTGCTCAAAAATGTTGTCTTGAAGAGTATTTCTCACCAATCAGAAAGAAAAAAGTAGAAAAAGAATACTTCGATTAGAGGTGCTTGACAATATTATATAATGGGATTATCTCATGTTAACCATGCAATGCTACATTTTCCACATATTGACAAAAACAGGAAAAGTAATGGCTTGTCAACTATGTAAACAATAAGGATTGTCTTCAGGTTATAACAAAATTATTTTTGTACACCTATTCCTGTCTCAATAAACAGCAATGAAAATGTTTTAACTTTCACTTAGACTGAATTGTATTGAAAAGTATATGAAGAAGTGTCCAGGAATGTACAATATCCAGTTAATCCAGTTGTTCTAGTAATCATTCCTGTTGCCTTAGATAAAAAATGAAAACCTTGCAATAATGTGCTAAAGTTGATAGTTCTAAATTCAATACATGGCATGTTTACTTAAAAAAATTCTTTTAAACTTCACATTTTAGACCAGGTTTGTTTATTGCAGATTTATGTTTGATGAACCATCCAGTTACCTGGATGTTAAACAGCGTCTCAATGCTGCTATAGCCATCAGATCTTTACTGGCTGCAGACAAATACATCATCGTTGTAGAGCACGATTTATCTGTCCTCGATTACCTCTCTGACTTTATATGTTGTCTGTACGGTGTGCCAGGAGCCTATGGTGTTGTTACTATGCCCTTTGGTGTAAGGGAAGGTAATGTATATGTTCGATAATATAGTATAGCTAAAAAACCATTAAAAACTGCAAAGTTTAAACTATGGCAGTCATTACGTTACTTTTAACCCTATAAAATGAAAATAGCATTTACATAATGAAGTGATTGCATTATATTTAAATGGAGATATTTAAAATATGGTTGTTTTGCCTTTTTAAATATAAGGAATTGAAAAATCTCACTTATTTAGAGTCAATGATATTGAATTAAGTCATTGACTTTGATGAGTTCACACGTTTACTTTTAAGTAAAGATGCAACAAGTCTATATTTAAACTGGAAAAAAAGGCAGTGATTGGAAGTTCTTTTCATTTTTTCAAATTCCTGAAATTATTTACTGACTCGCTTCCCAAGCGCATCATTGTATAGTTTTATTCATTTCATTGGGGCATCCATGGCTGAGTGGTTAAGGTCGTTGACTTCAAAGCACTTGCCCCTCACTGCTGTAGGTTTGAATCCCAACAGGGACTTTGGATTATTTCATGTAAGGAAGCTATCCATCTAGCTTAAGGAACGTTGGTGGTGTTACTTAAGTGCCCGTTCATGCTTTAAATAATGCATGGAAGGGCACCTATGGTCTTCTTTCACCAGTAAAACTGGAACATCACCATATGACCTAAACTGTGTTGATGTTATGTAAAAGCCAATCAAACAAACAAATACATTCCATAATAATGCATGAATTACCACTTTCCAGGCATCAACATATTTTTGGATGGTTTTGTTCCGACTGAAAATCTGAGATTTAGAGAGGTGTCACTAACATTTAAAGTAGCAGAGACTGCGATGGAGGAGGAAATCAAAAGAATGTGTCGATACGAGTATCCAAAAATGGTGAAAAATCTAGGTATATATATATTCAGTGATTTTCTTCCAATTTTCTAAACAACCTGTGGCTTTCTGTAGGGGTAAATACTGTATAATAAATCAGAAAATGAAGCAAACCTGAAGTCAAATTCAAACAAATGAGAATAAATTTATTCTTACATTTGAAATAATTTCAATTCAATTTCACATGTATGACACATAGCAGAGGATAGATAGACATTTGCTCATAGACATTATATTACAGATATTTAAAGTCAGGCAAATATTATGCTGCCATTACTTAAGGGGAAGGCATTTACATATTTGTCTACTGTTTCCCTGTTATTGTAGATTATAAGATAACAATTAAATGTGGTGGCATTTCTGTCCTATTCACACGCAATTGTAGTTAATATTTTTATTTCCTATGGATTGGTGAATGAGTGGATGAATGTGGCTATTTACATGAACATTATTTCATGAATTCTATAACTAGAAATAGCGTATCTTGACTTGTCTTCAGGATCATTTAGTTTGACTGTAGAAACTGGACAGTTCACAGACTCTGAAATAGTTGTAATGTTGGGAGAAAATGGAACTGGAAAGACCACATTTATAAGAATGTTGGCTGGAAAATTGCAGCCTGACAGTGGTGGTAAGTTGATTTTATCTGGAGTATTCAATGTATAGTTTAGTTTTTATAGTGCAGTTTATCCCTAAGTCTACTAGTGGCAGAAGATTCTGCCAATGCAGTCTGTACAGATCAAAACCATTCGGCATATTTTTGAATGTTTCCTAAAAATGATGGATGGATTTATCAAGATTGAAAACAGGACAAGCTTGTTAAAGATTTTTAGTGTGATAAGGGTTCAAGATTCTTTTAAGAGGTACTACTACTATGAGAAAAGCCTCAAAGATTATGTTGGTTAAAGTTTGGCATTTCAACATTTAATTCATAACTGTTAATTGATTGCTTTCAACCATGTGCATTCTGTAATACTATATGGTGAATATGAGAAACACTCACAAAGATGAGGTGTTGTATTTTATTTCATAAGAAAAATTAATGTGTTGCCATAATTATAAGCTAAGAATAAGGAATATGCAGTAAGTAACATTAATTGGAAGTAAATTGGATTTTTAGCTCGACTTTTCTATGAAAAGGGGAGCTATCCTACTCGCCCCGGCGTCGGCGTCACACCTTGGTTAAGTTTTTCGTACCACCCCACTTTATTTCAGAAGTATTACAAGTATGGCTTTGAAACTTACCATACTTGTTCACCATCATAACCTCCATCTACAGACAAGAGTACATAACTCTGTCAAGGTTTTTGACAGAATTATGGCCCTTTTTTGACTTAGAAAGTGTATTGAGCTTGGTTAAGTTTTTGTACCACCTCACTTTATTTCAAACCATTGGAGGTATTGCTTTGAAACTGACCATACTTGTTTACCATCACGACCTTCATCAACAGACAAGAGGACATAACTCTGTCAAGGTTTTTGACAGAATTATGCCCCTTTTTGACTTAGAAAATACATTGAATATGGGTAAAATCCACTTATTGCCTTAACCCTTTGAGATATTGCTTTGAAACTTTTAATGCTATTTCACATCATTACCCCCATCTGTACGCAAGAGAAGGTAACTCTGTCAAGGATTTGTTTTAAAAATTAAGGCCTTTTATCGACTTAGAATCTTGGTTAAGTTTTTAGTACCAGTCCACTTTTTGACTGAACTGTTTGAGATATTAATTTGAAAGTTGGAATACTTGTTTACAATCATGATTCCCAAACATGTCCAGGAGAAGGTAATTCTGTCAAAGATTTTATTTGAATTATGGCCCTTAACTGTCAATGTTTTGTATTATAGGCAAGCACTAAAAAACTTAAAAAATCTAAAAAAAATTCATTCCTATCCACTGAACCTGCAGTGTTCAAGGGTATCACACAATTCAGTAAAATAATTCTTCACTAAATATCTTAATGCTCATGGCCATTGTTCACTTTAAAAATACAGAGATTCTTGTATTGCCTTTTACTGCAAAAACTTTTTTTATTGGCAAGCAATAAAAAAGTCGAGCGCACTGTCTTACGGACAGCTCTTGTTAAAACTTGAACTTATGATTTTACTTTATAAATGGTGTTTTATGTTTTCATCAGCCATGCATTAAAAACAGAATTCCAGGTTAAATAGACAGAAAGCTTTGTTAAAGGTAGGGAGATATATTCTATGTCATGAGGGATTACAATTTTACTGTATGAGAACTATTGAGTGACTTCATGCTTTTTTCTGTCTTCAAAAATGGCAAAGGCATTTAAAAAAAAATGAAGAGTAAAATTTGAAAAGTGTGGAATTCTTTATGACAAATGTGTATAATTGTTACTTTTCAGGTGAGTGCCCTGTCCTCAATGTGAGTTACAAGCCCCAGAAGATCAGCCCTAAGTCACAGGGGACTGTACGTCAGTTGTTACACGACAGGATCAGAGATGCCTACATTCATCCTCAGTTTGTTGCTGATGTGATGAAACCACTTCTCATAGAGAACATCATGGACCAAGAGGTAAATTTATCTTGTATTCTGATTATTAGTATAGCGTTTGAGAATATGGCTTGTCTTTGTTTTGCCAGTTTTCATGCAACAAAGTATTAAGAAATAAATGGAATATGATTTAAACAGACGTCTAACGAATGTCATTTTGTGAGAATTCACTGCATTTTCACCCCATTACAAAGGGTTGAAATAACGCCCCATTCCCAATCCAAAATAACCTATTTACTTAATTTCAAAAAATAAAATTCTCAACAGCAGCACAAAAAATTAAGCTGTTTCATCTTCTGAGAAAGTTTGAACTGTTGACTTTTATTCCTAAAAGGAGTGACAATTTTTATGCTCGATCATTGTACACATGTTAAAAAATCCCAAAAATATTTCAAGTCTTGTACATGGTAGATTTTAACATTAAAAAATTCACAAGTGTTTAAAGATATTTCCTAATTTATGTCTGGGACCTTTTCCCAAATTAGCTGGAAAAGGCCATGGAATTTGGGCTACTGTGTAAACCACATTGATGATATGTAGAAGTTAATTTCTTTGGGAAAAGCTGAAACATTTTGACACAGATTAATGAAAACATTTAGAGTGCTTATTATAAAGTCTATGAAGAGAAACTAATGCTGTTCACATTCTGAATAATTGTGTGGATATATTTTTATGTCTGAGACTTTATGTTTGCATTGATTTATACTTTGGTTATTTCTATGCTCTCATTAACAATGACAAAGTGTCCAATTGCATTTTTGTAGCAAGTATGATTTTCCTTAATAATCTATTTTCGGTCCTTTAATGCTCTTTAATTTTAGTATGTGGTTGAGCACATAGTTTAAGATTTGTAAATCACCATTTTGTCTCACCATTTGTCAAAGCACCTTGATTTATTGAGAGATATCTTGGATATTTTGTCACCTTCAATGAACCTCTCCTAGTGATTGGGATTTTGATACATTTTTTTGAGACTGAAAAATAGATTCTACAACATCTCTTATTGTAATTCCATGATTTAAGGTTTGACCGGGTGATTTAGGAGAATTTGGAATTTCTTTCTTTCATAGAGCAGAGCCTATGAGGATAAAAACCCAAATCTGCTGTTTACATTCTGAAGTGTTATATGTGGATAAATCTCTTAACTGAGGCTCTGTTCTGAAATTAATCTACACTTTAAACTATCAATATGACAGTATTTAAAGCAAAAATGAGCTTATGTTTTAGGTTAACATGGATTGAACTATAATCTATATTTCTATGAATTTGACTTGACGTTTTAAAAGATTTCATGTATCATGGATGAAGGTGAAATAAAAGTAAAACATTGGTGACTCTGTAAGTATGTCAGAGTGGTTTATGGTTGTTCACTACAGAATGATTAGTTGAATTTTTCTAGTTGTGGGTTTTGAATCCTATCGAGGTATTTGCTTTAGGTGATGAAGCTATATTGAACAGAGGGTTGCTGGTTTTACTCTGGTGCCTGCATGTAACTGAATTGCATAGAATCGCTACATGACCTGATTCTAATCAGTCTGAATTTGATTTATGATACAAGTTAATAACATTGAAAATATCACCACAACATATGTTTTATCTTGGTGTTTCTGGTTAAATCTGTAATTGTTATTCAAATGTAAGGTTAGAGCAGTGATCTGTATATTTAGCACATAGACATGTTACCTCGGGTTTCATCTACATTGAAAATTTGTTCTCGAGCCTATGAGGAAATAACCTGAATCTGCTGTTTACATTCTGAAATGTATGTTGTGGAAAGATCCCTAAACTGAGGCTCTGAACTTTTTTCATTTTAAGATATTAGAATGTTAGCAAAAAAAACAATAATTGTGGACTGTTTATGGAAATGAATTCTTATTTCAAAATCTTGATTGGACGTTGAACTTTTACTGACCTGATCACATATGTGGCAGAATATATTGTATATATCGGGACTGACCTGTTAATGTTATTAAAAAAATGTATGATTTAGTAATGAAATTTATGGACAGCCAGTGAGGAAATACAATGAAATCTGCTGTTTACATTCTGAAAGTGAACTTTGTGGATAAAACTCTATGCTGAGGCTCTTATTTGATATTAATATGCTTTGATTAATTTTGTAGACAAATTCAATTTGTTCATTTAAAGAAAATGTAAGGTGAATAAATTTTTGATGTTTCCCCAGAGCCAATAAATTTTTCATGTTCTCCCAGAGCCTCAAAAAATGTATCTTGAGCAACTTAAACATCCTGGCCAGAATTATAAGTAAGGCTGAAGAACTTGAAAAAAAAAAGAAATGGCCAATGAGGAAACATACAAAATCTGCTGTTTACATTCTGAAGTCTGTGTGGATTATAACTATTTCTGAGGCCATGCTTGAATTTTAATTTAAGAAAAATTCCTCAAGTTCAATTATCCAAGTTTCCCAGTTTAGTTTCCCTCACACACATAAACATTTAGTTAGGTTTTTATATGCAATTTCCTTTTACTGTGGTCTTCAAGATCATTAAAGAAATGTTTTTAGAAATTTATTAGATACCAGTTAAGCTATAATTGCAAAGATGTCACATCTACAATTAGTTTTGTATGCCTGATTGACCTTGTATCCTAAGTTTTCATGTAAAGTTAGGCTTGAGTTTCTTCCCTTGAATTGTGAAAAAAGCTGAAGTAACCAACAGCCAATGATGATAAACACTATGCTGTTCACATTCTGAAAGCTTGTGTGGATAAACCTTTTTTCTGAGGCTGAAATAAAATCAACAAAAAAACTGCAGGGTTGATGTTCGAGTACCACAAAAAAGGTAGCTATGTAAGGTAAATTTGCTTCCTGTAGCATTTGTTGGGACTTTGAATCACAGCCTGCTTTGGAATAGGTATTTTCCTGCTTATTGATAATGTTAAGAATGTATAAATGCTTTATATAGATTAAAGTTAACTAGTATATTGAACCTCTTTTATAAAATTTAGTGATGAAAGACGCTTGATTTTGCAGTATGTGATGACAGGTAAATACCTTTGTTACTGTATTGAATTTTTATGCCCCCGCCATGTAATGGCCGGGGCATATAGTGTTACCCTGTTCCGTCATTCCGTCCTTCCGTCCTTCCGTCCTTCCGTCCTTCCATCCTTCCGTCCTTCCGTCCTTCCGTCATTCTGTCATTCCGTCATCATCAGTTTCCGTTCATTATCTTAAGAACGGTTGCACACATTCAACTCAAATTTGACATATGGATATGTGATGAGAAAATACAGGTCAAGTTCGAATTTGGTCATGGTTCGATGATTTTTGGCAGAGTTATGCCCCTTTTACTTTGAAAATAATATGAAATTTCAGTTTCCATTCATTATCTCCCCAACGGTACAACACATTCAACTCAAACTTGACATATGGATATGTCATGAGAAAATACAGGTCAAGTTCGAATTTGGTCATGGTTCTATGATTTTTGGCAGAGTTATGCCCCTTTTACTTTGAAAATAATATAAAATTTTCAGTTTCCGTTCATTATCTCCCCAACCGTACAACACATTCAACTCAAACTTGACATATGGATATGTCATGAGAAAATACAGGTCAAGTTCGAATTTGGTCATGGTTCGATGATTTTTGGCAGAGTTATGCCCCTTTTACTTTGAAAATAATATGAAATTTTCAGTTTCCGTTCATTATCTCCCCAAAGGTACAACACATTCAACTCAAACTTGACATATGGATATGTCATGAGAAAATACAGGTCAAGTTCGAATTTGGTCATGGTTCGATGATTTTTGGCAGAGTTATGCCCCTTTTACTTTGAAAATAATATGAAATTTTCAGTTTTCCGTTCATTATCTCCCCAATGGTACAACACATTCAACTCAAATTTGACATATGGATATGTTTTTGGAATGCCCAGGCCAAGATTGAGTTTGGTCATGGTTCAATGGTTTTTGGCAGAGTAATGCCCCTTTCACTTTGAAAATAATATGAAATTTACAGTTTCTGTTCATTACCTACCCAACAGTGTTACATATTCAACTTAAATTTGACATATGGATATGTCAAAGGAATAGGCAGGTCAAGTTGGAATATGGTCATGGTTTGATGATTTTTTGGCAGAGTTATGTCCCTTTCACTTTGAAAATAATATAGATACATCTTAGGAATAAGCAGTTTAAGTTTGAATTTGGTTGTAGTTCAATGATTTAAGACAAACTTATCTTTCCTGAATGTTGGAAAAATTTTGAACTTTCAGTTTCAGCACTCTTACTTTTAGCCATTATTTTGGCTACAAATATGCAATATGCTATTTTTAAAAGGTTTAGACTGAATAGTTTCAATGCCTTGAACATTTTATGAAAATGGTTTGTGTTAACATTGAAAAGTTTTAAGGGCTTTAAACTTAAAATGAAAAAAATAATTAATGCACCATCTGAAATTTTGGCTGCATGCGGGGGCATCCGTGGCATGATGACACATTTCTAGTTGTATATATTTTTTTAAACTTGCCAGGTACAAAATCTGTCTGGAGGAGAATTGCAGCGTGTAGCCCTGACATTGTGTCTTGGTAAACCAGCTGATGTATACCTGATAGACGAACCATCAGCCTACCTGGACTCGGAACAGCGTCTTCATGCAGCCAAGGTCATCAAGAGGTCAGCACTTTGTTGAATTACACGTTTCATTAATAATGTTGTAAATGCTTTAACTTATATTTTCTTTTCATATAAAAACATTGTCATTGTTGTCAAAATTAGAGAATTTATAGTTCAAAGAGAGAAAATTTAAGACATCGATATCGAACGAACAGTAAACGTGTAAAAAATTTGTAGTTAATCTTTACTTTTCCTCCTTTAAAGAAGTATGGGTTAAGAATTTTAGTTTAAAACATGTATGGGATATAAAAAAAAACAGGTCACCAGAGAAGGTAATTTTATTCACAGAATGCATTTAAGTTATGAGTAGATTGTATCATTTAATGTTAAATATGTTATACATAATCAGAGTGTTGAATATTTTAGATTTATTCTGCATGCTAAGAAGACAGCGTTTGTTGTGGAGCACGATTTCATCATGGCAACATACCTTGCTGATCGTGTGGTGGTATTTGAAGGATCTCCAGGTATCAACACCAAGGCAAACTCGTAAGTTGTATTTGAAATCAGTTTCTTTTCTTCTTGTTTATAAGGTACATACAACACTAGAACCATTGGTTTTGGTTAGTGCAATGTTTTGACAATACCTTTAATATTCCCTAAAGTATTGTGATCATGTGATCTTAAATATTCTTTTAACATATTTTTAGTAATATCTCAGCGGTTGATCTATCTAATCAGCATTTGTAAGTTATCAATTTCTTAACAAGTGACTGACTATGAATCCAAACTATGATTTCTGGATCAGCTGTTAGAGAAAAATGACCATTGAACTCGTTAGCCAAGATCACTTGTCCTGGTGACATTTTACCTTGCACAAGGATTAAACCAGTGATCCCTGGATAAATGGGAAAAAAAATAGAGCAATATACAGATTGTGTTGAACTTTCTTTAAATCTTAACACATGGATATCATTGCTAAATACTAAAGTATTTTCATGCATATGTTCTTATTTTAGGTTGAAATTATGTTTGTTTGGCTCTTGAGGTCCATGTTTGAGTTTTGATTATGACAAAAACGTAAAAAGAATTTTAGTTGTGTTTCATAATAGTATTTTCTCCTTTTGGCTGCATAATTAAATTATTTTACATATTCTTTGCTTGTTTCAGGCCACAGACATTGCTACATGGGATGAACAAGTTCCTGGAGTTGCTGGAAATCACCTTCAGACGTGATCCAAACAACTTCCGCCCCCGTATCAACAAGCTCAACTCTGTCAAGGTATTCTTTATGTTCACTCGATTTCTCAACCAAATATCTCTAGATGTGCATGAAAAATTATTATGCCCCCGCCATATAATGGCAGGGGCATATAGTGTTACCCTGTTCCGTCATTCCGTCATTCCGTCCTTCCGTCATCATCAGTTTCCGTTCATTATCTTAATAACCCTTGCACATATTGAACTCAAATTTGACATATGGATATGTCATGAGAAAATACAGGTCAAGTTCGAAATTGGTCATGGTTCGATGATTTTTGGCCGAGTTATGCCCCTTTTACTTTGAAAATAATATGAAATTTTCAGTTTCCGTTCATTATCTCCCCAACGCTACAACACATCCAACTCAAACTTGACATATCGATACGTCAAAGGAATGCGCAGGCCAAGTTCAAATTTGGTTATGGTTCGATGATTTTTGGCAGAGTTATGCCCCTTTTACTTTGAAAATAATATGAAGTTTTCAGTTTCTGTTTATTATCTCCCCAACAGTATTAAACATTCAACTCAAATTTGACATATTGATACGTCAAAGGAATGCGCAGGTCAAATTCAAATTTGGTCATGGTTCGATGATTTTTGGCAGAGTTATGCCCCTTTCACTTTAAAAATAATATGAAATTTTCAGTTTCCGTTTATTATCTCCCCAACAATATTACACATTCAACTCAAATTTGACATATGGATATGTTTTTGGAATGCGCAGACCAAGTTCGAATCTGGTCATGGTTCAATGATTTTTGGCAGAGTAATGCCCCTTTCACTTTGAAAATGATATGAAATTTACAGTTTCTGTTCATTATCAACCCAACAGTGTTACATATTCAACTCAAAATTGACATATGGATATGTCAAAGGAATGCGCAGGTCAAGTTGGAATTTGGTCATGGTTCGATGATTTTTGGCAGAGTTATGTCCCTTTCACTTTGAAAATAATATAGATACATCTTAGGAATAAGCAGTTTAAGTTTGAATTTGGTCGTGGTTCAATGATTTTAGACAAACTTATCTTTCCTGAATGTTGGGAAAATTTTGAACTTTCAGTTTCAGCACTCATACTTTTGTGGAAATGTATATAGCCATTATGTTGGCTACAAATATGCAATATGCTATTTTTAAAAGGTTAAGACTGAATAATTTCAGTGCCTTGAACATTGTATAAAAATGGTTAAGACTGAATAATTTCAGTGCCTTGAACATTGTATAAAAATGGTTTGTGTTAACATTGAAAAGTTTTAAGGGCTTTGAACTTAGAATGAAAAAAATAATTTGTGCAAACAAATTTGGAACTAAATATTATAACATTTGAAATTTTGGCTGCATGCGGGGGCATCCGTGGCATGATGACACATTTCTAGTTTCTTTAAATTTTGGAGGTCAAGCTGCTAATATGATTTGCCTACACCAGCAGTTACGAGCAAGTGGCAGTACTCGCCGTCGGGGTGCATGATTATGCCTGAAATAATGCTCAAAGCACCTGAGAAATTCCTCTACCATTAAAGCTTGAAAGTTGACAATTGACCTTTCCACTGTTGTGACTTTAAATTCAATAAGGGAACATTTAATGCTATAGTTTTCACATTTTATATGCCCAATAACTAAGGCAGAGGGGGTATAAGTTGCCTTTGTCTGTTTGTTGCACTGTCAGTAGAATGTGAGGACATCTGTGTCCTATGAACACATATCTAATGATGTACAAAACCCTCTTTACAATATACTCGGGGGCGTCCATGGCCAAGTGGTTAAAGTCGTTGACTTCAAACCACTTGCCCGTCACCGTTGTGGGTTTGAATCCCCACAGCGACTGGATTCTTTCATGTGAGGAAACTATCAAGCTAGCTTACGGAACGTTGGTGGTTCTACTCAGCAGCCCAATTGTGCCTGAAATAATGCACGGAAGGGCACCTGAGGTTTTTCTCCACCAGTAAAGCTGGAATGTCGCCATATGACCTTTAATGTGTTGTTGTGACATAAAACCCAATTAAACAAACATTCAATATACTGTTCTAAATCAAAAGTAGGATGTTACTCTTGGTTATATTTATTATGGCATTCATTGTATATTAGTGTTTGATAAAAATTATTTGAGCTTTTCATTATCAAATTCTAATAACATGAATAATGTATTCTGTGTTAATTTTGAGAGAAATTAATCCAGATTTCTTTATCTGTTAACGTGCACAAAACAAATTATTTCTTTACATTACAGGATACAGAGCAGAAAAAGGGGGGCAATTATTTCTTCCTCGAAGATTAAGGCGTCCCAGAGGCGCCTTTAAAACCACTCGCTTTTGGGCCCAGCCTGCAATATGAGATATGGGCTGTTACTTTGAAATCTTTGGGTCAAGGTCAATTTTGTACAGGGTCAAGAGACAAGAAATTATGTTGTCAAATAGAATATTCCACTGAACTATTTATGGTAATGAGAAGTTCTCCAGTAAATAATGCACACAAAAGAGATTGTTCATCATTAGAAAATGGATGGGAAACTATGAAGGATGAGAATGGAATATCAACAAAAATCTTTTCTTCGCAGAGGAGTAGAGTTATTGACAGTCTTACTGGAGATGTTGTTACAATTTTGAATCTATGGCAACGACCTTTGACCTTGAGGAGATGTATGGAGGTACAGTCGGGAGTTTGTAGGAGAATGTATTGCAGGCTGCTTGAGTGGTTTGTCATATTTAGTTTCACAGTAACAAGGTTATTTGGTACAGCTAGTTTCATCTCTTTACACAAGGCACTAGCCCCTTGTTGCTATGACAACTGTTTGGCCCCATCATCAAGTTTTTTTCTTCTTATGTTATTATATTAGATATTGGGGTGGGGGCTGCATTCTGTACAAAAATTTTGTTTGTTTTGTTTTAAATATCTTTCGTCCAATAATGTATTTTTCATATTAATCTTATTGTTGGCATTCTGTTAATATGGATGAGAAGTTTTAAGAATCATTTATGAATTCAGGATTTTCAATTTTTTTATTTAGATAATCATACATGGAAAATGCAAAAATTTAAGATCATTTTTAAGTTTCTATTTTGCATTTAAGATTAATTTTCAACCATGTAAGCTATCTATTCTTTCTTAAAAGGTTTTACTAAAGTGAATAATCTCATTTGTACATATTTTCTTTATTAAAGGGAATGGGAATTAATTCTTCATGAATGAAATAATTTGATTATGAAAATGGAATATAATTTCAATATATTTTACCATCTTGTATTAAACCAGTATCCTGCTAGAAACTGGAGGTGATTAGTCCTTGCCACCAGTATAGAGCGAGGCCAGGTTGCACATCCATGCAGTCTGACCAGGCTCTTTACTGCTGGTAGCCAAAATTTTGGTATTTTTATATTGAAATCCCTTTAACTTCTAATGGACTTTTCCAAGAAGTTAAAAACAGGATAGATCCATTTAATAAAATTAGTAGGCTCAAGGGTTAGTCATAATTTGAGGGTGTAAAGGAATATTTATCACATTTTCGTGGTTGATAATCATCTTTAAAGGGATATTTTTCTTCTTTTATGAGAAAAAATGATTGGGTCTTCATAAATTGAAACTGATTTAAAACCAAATAGAGGTTATGCATTGTTTTCTTTATTTTCTTTTCATTTCATATTTTATGGTAACTTTGTTTTGTATGAAAATATGTGGGTAATGTGTTTCAATGAAGTATTAAGATAAAATGAAAATGGATCACAAAACCTTGAATGGCTGCTACAAATGAAAAATTGTTAAATACCTTGTGCATTAAAGATTTGAAACTGGATGTACCAAAAAGTTGAAACTGTGAAACTAGGTGTGACCTGACACTCAACAAGGGAAACTATTACATTGATTTTATCATGATTTGTGATGGGGGAAAATCTGAGAATAAAGAAATGGACTTTATCTTGAGGAAACAGTAGCGTTTGTTTACAATAGCTGCTACTCACAGTCTTTCAGTGTTCAAACAATGGATACAAGAAGTAAATAAACATGCAGTTGGTTAAGAGATGTATGGATTTTTATAAAGATCAACTGATAATAGACGGACATGTTTACTTCATAAAATCAATGCCAATTAAAGCTGAATTGGATTCAGGCTTTGGTTGGTAAATTTTCACTTGGTTCAAATTTTATTCTCACAATGTAGTCATATAAAAAAAGAGAGAACTGGTTCAAAGTGATAACTGCCTGGATTTTATGTTACTTTATGTATATAAATGGCAGTAACCTGAGAAATGGAAAGAAAAATGACATCAGTTCGACCTGTACAAATAACTTTGCTCTCCAGGTACAGAAGTTTAATTCATACTCAGCCTATTCAGGTTTTTCAGCTGAATAGTTTTTCGCAATGCCCTTATGTAAGTCATAATAGGCATGTAAAATTTATTTTGATAGGACAATTGTGTTATTTATCTTTTGTCTTGGACATAATTATATGTATGCTTTTATTTCTTTTTGTATGTTCAGAAATTAACTCTATAAGCATTTCAGTAATTATTGTCATTATTGGTACGTAGAAGACACATTGTTGAAGAGATTTAAATCCGTTTGGTGCTTCTTCAATTCTATAATTGGTACACAGTGAGAAAATAATGATTGAAACATGTCACATTTTGTTCATTGGCAGTTAGAATTAAGGCCAAAGTGCTATTATCTGAATTGTATTATTTTTTTTTAACAAGGATGTTTAATGTACAAATTGAAGATATTTATTACTTCCAGTGAAGTGCTTTTAAACGTGTTACCCACTATGATATTTTTGTAAAAAATGAAGTCATTGTAAAATAAAAATTACTTCAAGGTCTAAAATGTATTTTTGTTATTTTTTATCAATAACTCGCATGGTTTAAGTAAATAAAGCCTTCCAGCCCAAAGTACACAACAATATAAGTACAATATAACATGCAATTAGATACCCATTGGTTGCACATGCATTATAAAAGAAATTATTTAAAAATTGAGGGGGGGGGGGTTAAAACACGTCACTATGACTTAATCATTGGGGGGAAAAAATAGCAGTTCAAATATGGTAATACAAAGGACATTGGAAAAAAGCATTTTAGTTAAAGAGACCATATTCTGTCATAAAGTGATACATTATATTGTTTACCCATTTCAATAAGATAATTTATGACCTGGAACATATATATTCTTGGAATATCACAATAAAGATAACCAGTATAATATCAAATTGACCCTAAATTGGTGAATATCATTGGTCTGTATAGTCATCGATTAAATATCACGAGAAAACGCTTTAGTTCCGTTGTTAAGGTTTTTGGTTATGACTAACTTACACATTTATCATTTTGTGTTTATATTTGCTGGCCTTCTGGTGAGCCAAAATATTTCAAGAAAATCAATATGGAGAAAAATGTATTAAGTTTTTCAGAAAAAAATCATAAAGATTCCGGATTCATGTATTAATAATCTGAATAAATTGTCATATATCAGAAGCATTAATCACAACAAAAATACATAAAAATTGCAGACTCAGTTTTATTGAGGTTGTACATGAGGGATTGTGAAAAAGCGCAACATCCCCATGTGTACAAGTTTTCAGGCATTTGCCAAAAGTTAAGTTTTTTTCTACTCCTGAAAGCTCACTTTTTTCAATGAAACCCTTTGAAATAATACTGAATGCAAGGGTTTCTGATATTTTTAACTTGCATCCATGCAGCCTACACGCCCCCTAGCACCGACTTGAGCGGAACTCGATTTTCAACACTTAAAAGTGTTATTTGCAACTGATGAATGACTAATAAGGGCTAGTTTTGCATATTTTACCCAATTTTTGATAATTTATATGGATTGTAGAATTCTAAATGCAATGGGTAAATTACTTTTTTTGTTCACATTATTTTACTTTAAAATACATTTTTATAATTTATGAAAATTAGCATGAATCTGTAGGCATGCTGCTTTAAAAAAAATAATAATCTAGGGATTGTAAATTTTATGTTCTCCAGCAAGATTATGAAAGGTCTGACATAATCTTGGCAGGAAACTTAATCCTTGAAATGTAACTAAAATGCAGATTTTTTTTAGTTTTTTTTATTGAACAAGTATTATATTGCATGAATAATTAGGTATAAGGCCTAGTAAATATACTTAAATCAAGAAGCGAAGCTTGGCGAAGTCGATTTTTCTTTGATATTCAAACGGCACAGTCTAAAACGCGAACACATTAAGCGGACAATATCAACATACAAGAAAAACGCCGACAATATAGATATAGAGGGAAAAAGCGGACGACATAGACATAATTATAGCATAGAATGATTGAGTGGTAAATTGTAAATTATAAAACTGGTGTATACTTGGCTTTCATACAGTAATATACATGTATTCATAAAATTAGTAATAAGCAATACTAAATAAATAAAAAAAATTCTGATACATATCATAATTAGTGACAAATAAATTGAATAAACCTTTGCCAACTTGTTTTTAAAAAGTATGAATTATATTGCTGAAGTGCAATAATCGTTTTAAATAAATACACAAAATTTTTTCCTTAATTTGCACATAAAACGTACATGTACTAATACAAAGAGCTTACTTACAGGTTACACTGCCTTTGCTTATGCTTTAATACAAAAAACTTCAAATTTATTTGATTTTACAGAGCTACCACATTTTAAAAGTTCTATAAATTTTGCCATATTTGGGCGCGTATAATAATATTTAGAAACATACTATATTCGTAATCATCTATACACAGAACATAATAACAAAATGGTATTCATCTTCCATATGATTTTTTACGCATAAGTTACATTTCCTTCATGTCTCTATAAGATAAGTTAAGATAAAAAAAATTGTAGTGACGTTTAAAATCAATGATATGATGCATGTGAATTAAGATTAACAAAATTTACACCCGGCCCAATGGACCTTTAAGTCACCTTATTCCGAAGGATCACTTTGTTTCTAGATTTTTATACTTCACAACAACAGGTGTCAAGTGCTGTGTGGCAAGGGTAAAAAGTTGCCCCGTACTTCAGTGTTGTTATATTTTTCTGGACCTTCGGGATCATTGATGCCAGCACTATTAAGTGTTGAGAATTGAGTACCGCTCAAGTCGGTGCTAGGGGACGTGAGGGATGTTGCACGTATTCATTATCCCTCATGTACAGACTCAATCAAACCGAGTCTGCAATTCTCTTGTACTTTTGTTGTGATTAATGCTTACGAGGAATCACTTTGTTTCTGATTTTTATACTTCACAACAGCATGTGTCAAGTGCTGTGTGACAGCTGTAAAAAGTTGCCCCGAACTTCACTTCAGTGTTGTTATATTTTTCCTGTCCTTCGGGATCATTGATGCCAGCACTATTAAGTGTTGAGCATTGGGTACCGCTCAAGCCGGTACTTGGGGACGTGAGGGATGTTGCACGTATTCATTATCCCTCATGTACAGACTCAATCAAACCGATTGTTATTTTGTTGTGATTAATGCTTCCGAGGGATCACTTTGTTTCCAGATTTTTATATTGACAATTACTATGTACAGAGTCATCATAAATTAGTGTATGGCAACGCTTATATATTATAACATCGCAAATGTAATAATATCTATTCATTTGTTTATGTAAATTATATAATTATCATGTGCCACACTCATAATTATCATATTTTAAACTTGGCTTAACAATAGTAGAGGGTTCTACAGGAAATTTTATAATCTATAGACTGAAGGTAATTTTTTTATCAAACTACACGTATATTAAGTAAGTACTTGTAATTACAAATTGTAATTTGAGTATTTTACACAATATTTACCCAAAATATGTTGAAACACATGTTAAAATACTGCTTGTTCAAACTCTGCGAAGTTCAGAAACTTTTGGCGACTTAGTCGCTCATATCGCTCAGTTGCTAGAGCCCTGACTAACAAAGTAAATCACATTAAATGTGACACCATTTTCGTAGGTCAGATAATTCTAAAATTCAATTTAGCAGAGTATTTGTCAAAGTTAAATCACGTCAAACTTTAGATATTTTTTTTTCAGTTTCTAAAGGGAGGGAAACTTTTTCTTCTGAGTTATGTCTTCCCCCTTTTTAATTTAAATTTCTTGGTTGACTTTATTTTTAAAATACAGGAAGTATAAAAGTTATTAATTTTAAACTTGAAGTACTTGTTCATATCAAATTTGAAGTGCTATTGTAAGGAGAAGATAATCCTGAAAATCTTATTTCTTTATTTCTTTTGTTCGTCATGGAATATTTGCCTTTTTCTCAAAAAACGAAGGTATTCATTTCAAACTTGAAATATTTTGTTGACTATCAAGGGGCGTCTGTGGCCAAGTAGTTAAGGTCGTTGACTTCAAACCACTTGCTTCTTACCGCTGTTAGTTCGAGCTGCGCACGGGTTTTAGATTTTTTTATGTGTAAAAAAACTAACCAAGTAGCTGGAACGTCGGTGGCTCTGCTCAGGTGGCAAATGTGACAGAAATAACACAAAGATTGGACATCTTTGGTGTCTTGCTCTACAAGTAAAGCTTGAATGTCGACATTATGACCTATATTGTGTTGGTGCGAGATAAAACCCAAACTGAGAACAGGTAAGTCTGATAAGCATGCAGGGTAATGCTTCTTTTAAAGTCAGACTCTCGCTACATTCACAGTAAAGAAACAAATCACTGTGTCCTGAATTATGAGCCTATACAACTCAATTTTTACCCTTAAGGCACGTGTTACTTTCAATAATACAAAAAATATTAAAAAACACACATTTAATTGCCACAAAGGATTCGCACTCGGTGAGTAACCTGCCTCGTTGGCATCATGTACGCATAATTTACAGATTGCCAGTAAATTGTATACATGTATATTATGGTTTCTGTTCTAAGGGGGCACGAGTGTCCGGAGATTTGGTTCTCTCGGCAGTTGTTTAGTACTATGTAAAGTCCCACGTTCATCTATGACAACGCACTTGTTCATTTATTAGCCATGGCTCTTGAAATTCTTTGCGACAAAAGTATTGAAAATATGTCTTATCCCCTTACACATCACTGGTCTCATTCAATGTGATTTTTGGCTCAACCCAATACCCATACTGTATTCCTAGAAATTATTTCCTTTTTTAAGTTAGCGCTTTTCGCGAAGGATTCTTTTCCGCGATTGTTTGTGTCAACGAAAAAAGTTTCATGATTGTAACAAATCCGCGAACATTTGTCGCTTCAACCACTTAGATTATCATTAAGTAATTATGAAGTGCTATGATGTAGTATGCATAACTTTCCCTTAGGCTTAACTGATACTTATTTCAAGGTAAAATTTCCTTTTGCTAAATTGTCTTGCTGCTATACAGATTAAATAAAATCATATTATAAATGTTTTTTATTACGTTGTTATTGCATACTAAAATGACGGTAGTTTTATTTGCTTAAAATGTACAAAAGCAAAACATTTCGATATGGATATAAACATTTACTGTTTATTTTTAACGGTTAGAATTTATTTAATTCAAACAAAGAATTTCTTTTGGATAGTAAGATCAATTATAAATTACACAAATTTAAACTCGACATTATGATTTTAAATGCAAATAAATGCATTTTCATTTTTCTGAATACAGAAAACTATGTGATATTAGTAATATTTATGCTCTTCTCCCCAGCGACTAAATATTCGCGGTCACTATGTTTCGCGAAAGTTTGTCTCCGCGAAAACGCCATCCTCATTTAAACGCGAACTATTATTTGCGCGGAAGTTTCTAGAAGTAAAAGCTGTATGAGAAAGCGCTGCATCGAATTTTATGCTGTTGGTGCATGTAGCAACATGGTTACAGTGCCTGAATACGCGGTGCATTTTCCGAGTGACAAGTGCACCCAGACAAAGTAAGAATACAATTAAAAGTTGGCCAGACCATTTATTCAGAAATATTTTACGCACTAACTACAGTCCACGCTGAATCATATTTTTCAAAAATAAGATTTTTTTAAAATCCATTTTTACAAAATGAATGCAACTCTTGCCAAATCTTCCTTAGTTTCTGAAATGTATTGGTGATGCATGGGGAAGTGTATTTACGTATGAAAGCAAAAACGCAGCAAACTCTATACAAAATAATTAAAACCACAACAATCAATGACTGCTGAGATATCACTAAACCTGTGCTGAAAGTGGCACACTTACAAACATACACACAAACAATAATCAAAGGAAAAAGGTAATAATAATATTTAGCTACATGTGCCTGCGTGTATGTGTGTATATGCGGACGTATGTATGCGTGTGTGTGACTAAAACCATTCTTTTTAAAACTATGCATAACATTAACGTCTTTATTTATAGGTATGTTTACATATAATCAACCATTTTCACGATGTACTTCCTTGTTCTCTTTGTGTCAAGTTTTAGCTCTGAAAGCTACATTTAATATGTTGTAGGCTTGGTATGATTAAGTCTGTTTATGAACCTGACGATAGTTGAATTGAGAATATTTTCCCCTTGAGCTGTCTCTCACAAACTGGCTTAGCAAATGAAAAAAGCAAGGTTAATCTTGAAACTTCTGCTTTCGATTCTCCCAAGGTATTCACATTTTATTGACTTTTCGTCGTTGCAAAAAGATATGTAATCAACAGTCGATATGAGAAAAAGGTTATTCCATTAATTTTTTGATAAATAATGCAAGGTCGTCTGTTTTAGTATAATTCTTACACTCGTTATGATGTTACTACATTTGATACGTTTATCAAGAAACAGTTTGTCTCTGCTTTTGCCTCGGCGGCATTTAAATCGGATGGGACGTATATTATCATTTGAAATGAAAGTAATAACGTTCTCATTTATAAGGTCATTTGTAGCATTTCATTGTTTGTACACATGTTTAAAACCATGTTCTCAATGTCGCCATCCTTCCAATGAAATATTCGGCCATGTCTCTGCATCGTTTGACCCTTATCTTTATCCAAAAGGAATAAGTGATCTAGCTGGAGTTCGTCAGATATTTCATGATAGAATTTACTCTGGCCTTCACCATTCATCTTGATAAATGTGTACTCTATTAGACTGGTCTTCAACTTGTTGCATGCAGCATCATCTCCATCACCAGAAAGAATCTGACTTTTAAGTTCTCCGAGAAAAAGTTCCTCCGAATCACCTCCATAGAATAAAACTTTTCTTGCAAAGAAAACGTCCGAAATATGTTGTGATGTAAACAATCTCATGTTCTTCATACTTGCAATATTTTCGTCGTCAAGGACAGATTTGCCGGATATAATTCGGTTTCCTTCTTCACTTCGCCTGAATGTGTCAAATATTGTCCAAGGAGTTATTATTCCCTTCTGGTGAGTAGTGAGAATGACACGTTTGTTGCTTTTCTCTTGATTCATTATCTGAACCATTCTTTGTACGAATTGTGGATGCATTCCTCTTCCTAGTTCTTCAAGCAAAATGGTCTTGTATTGTTTGCTTGAAATAAGGATAGAAAACTCTTTCGCGCCTTAAATTCCTTCTGGTGTTTTTATCAAAGCAAATTTGCCCCTTTTTGAACGACTCTCTCCTGTGACCATTTGCTCGAAGTTGTCGTCTTCACCTTGTGTTACTTGCCTGAAATATGTTCCTTCTTTGTCCTTGTCAAACTTCTATGTGGTTATAATACTAGTTTATTATTTCACATCTGTTTACTGCCTCTTCGTAATTTTCATTTCGATGTTCTATGGTGTGACGTTTACTTTCAGAACACTGATAAGGAGCCATTGACCTCGACGGGAATGTAAAAACAAACTGCTCTGTCATTGTGCTTAATTTGTCTGGAGATGTATTTGAGGTTTTGCCGAGATTTACTAAAATTGACCTGATGCAATCCTCTATGTCGTAATCTTTAGAATATACTTTTGAAATAGTTTGAATGCATTCGTGTGTTTTAACTGATGCGTTTTGATCGCTAAGCATGTAGCTCTCAGACACCTTAAGATCCGTTTCATTTTGTTAAAGTAATGAGATCAACCAGTATTTGATCACATTTAGAAATGGCAAATTTATAATACTTATTAATGGTACTTCTCGAAGTAGACTCATTACCAGATGCATCTCTTTCATTCATTACTTCCTCAGTACTATGTTTTTGTATATCATATTGTCCGGCTGGATTTTGTTCAGCCTTAAAAGGATTAGACACGATACCGAGTACCACATCATTACTTCGCGAACAATCTGTTTCAACGTTGCAGATGAAATAAGAAATTTTGTTCGAATCAAATACTGAAGATATTGATGTACTTAGTTCCAGCTTTAAACATCGTCGCATACCTTCTAAAATAGAGCTTTTACCTGAGCCATTTTTGCCGATGAGAATGAATGGCCCATCGTTTGAAAAGTCCATCACTTGGTAGTCTTTTAAGCTGACAAAGTTCTTGAGATAAAAGGTCGCAACATGACTTCTGTTAAATCTGGACAATATGATCAGACATACACAATGATTATAGATTAAAAGTAAAACAAAATGAATTTTTTAACAAATTAATTTCTAAAGATTGTAAAACCAGTTTTCTTTATTCAGTTCACGTTTTCTATAAAAGAATATAAAATATGAAAAAAAAATGATCGTTCTTAAGAATAATTTATACGAGGCATAACATGACACAAGACATTTTTGTTATTTGTTTGTTCTAGTATCAGCCTAACAGGAGGGTATATCCATACATATGTAAAGCAAATGTATTCAATTCCTTTTGTTCCTGAAAGATTAAAAGGAAATTATATATATCAGACGATTGAATGTCCTATAGTTGACAATGTTCTACGGACTAAACACTTTGAAGAAGCTCATATTGAGCGATAGTTTAGGAATCATTCATAAGTCGTCAATATTTCAAATGATTTAATATGTTAAAATGTCTGAAAGCCTTTCTGTCCGTATGGTATTTCCCTATGAGGTTACAGGAATCTGGAAACCGACCAAGTGACTACCTGTCTTTTAAGGTGAATAGTTTAAGTGCAAAGAGATGACAACCTCCATAAAATATTAGCCAGACAGATATCAAACTTTATGTTCGAGAGGTGGTCATTGTGATTTTACCAAGAGCATACAGATAGGGATCTGTGATAGCTGGCGTTACCTTCACAAATAGTGGATGTCATCAACCGCTGTTCCGAACGCCATTAAATCCACCAATACCAATCTTAATAGATATAATAGTGATAAAAAAAATAAAAAAAATAAATACATAGATAAATAAGTAAATAAGAATAACAAAAACTATATAATAAAGGTATGGAGTAGAAAAAAAATTGAATTACTTTAAACTTACCATAAAATTATATTTTCTTTTACTGTATGACGTTTCGAATGGGATATTTAAAAATGATCGGTAATAAATCGTACAATTCTTTATTTGCTTCGGACATATACAATGCAAATAACAGAATAAATAAACATAACAATAAAATAAAGATATTGATCTTGATTTTGATTCAAACGATTTAAATTGTTTTAACTTGTTCATTATTATGTAACAACTATTCGTTACTTTAAAAGCTGTACACCTACGATGTGACCTTCGATAAAGAAAAATACTTTGTGCAATATAGAGCTAAATATGCTTTAATTGTAAAAAATGAACTTGGCATAGGTATTAGTATATGAAATATGATATTTTGGGTTTTTACTAATTCATGTGACTACAAATATCGATTTAATTGTTGAAAAACGTCCGCTAAGTTGTGATATTTATATATTAGTAATAAGTTAAATGAATAGAACAAAATGTTTTTTTTCAAATGTTAACATATGTAACGAACCCTTTCTTTGAGCGTTAGCCGGTTGACTCTTAGAGGGATGTTATGTGACTTTACCTGGGTCCGGCTTGTTGCGAATTCAATAGAGGGTGATTATAAAACAATATAACGGAGGTAATTTAAAATTTGAATTAATACTTTATTAACTGTTACTGTAACATAAAAAAGGACAATATATCAATAATCGTCAATCAGAATATAAATACATAGGTTTATTGAGTTTTATTATAATTGGGCTATTAATTCTGCTTCTTCAATACCAATACACAATACAAGACGATATATACCGTGCATAAAATACACCTTAATCATTATGTTCACAGATTCAATACACTCGCATTATCACTAAGTTTACTCACTTAAATATTTGAAAAATCTTTACTTCGAGAATATACACGTGTAGTAGAAGTAGTAGTAGTAGTAGTAGTAGTAGTAGCAGTAGTAGTAGTAGTAGCAGCAGCAGCAGCAGTAGTAGTAGTAGTAGTAGTAGAAATAATAATAATAATAATAATAATTATAAAAATAATAATAATAATAATATTAAAGTAATAATAATAATAATAATAATCTATCATTAATGACTCTTGCCGGTTATCCCGATACCAATATTTCGAGTAACTATTAGTTACTGTCGTTCTGTGTATTAAATAAAATCACCTATCGATCAATAATGTGTTCGATACCAATTATACTAACTGGTATCCGGTATTTAAGTTTATATAACTCTCTCGTCCAAATTTATAATATGATTAAACTATAAAGATGGAAATCATCGCAACTACGATAAATATGTTAACGTAAGTCGAGAAATTTATTTTTAGGTAGAGCTAGCGTACAAAATCCTCGCAAATTCTCTATTGGTATCAACTGGTATCGACACCAGATAGAACTCTACCAGTATTACCATTCTGTCAATTATTCACATATAAGGGCTTAATTTAATTCATATATATGTTGGTATATACCATTAACACTTTCTTTGAATAATTCAAACAATATTTCAAAAATATACCAAGAGATCGTATAACACAACTGCGTATTAGTATTCGATACCAGTTGGTATTTGGTATCGCGCGATTAAAAAGCATTTGAGATAGAGATAAGAGAAACACTTTATTAAATAAAACTGGTATGTCTTTAACTCGTCATCACTTATTTTATTCTTGATATTTTATTCTTTAACACAATAACCATATGAATGCCGTCCGTGTTCGGCACTAACTTGAATTTCGCGCTTACCCCTTGATATTTAGAGTGCCGCGAGCTTATGATGGTTCTGAACACGGATGTAGATTAAAATACATGTTCTTTTGATTATTTCAAGCATTACTTACATTCATAGGCAAACTTTGAATACTTCAACAAAAATCTGGACATAGTTCCAAATTGAATTATAAAAGAATAAAATTTTCAGTTGGGTCATGTACATGTACTGACAACAATTTTCAAGAAGAGCAAGCGGCGCATAGTAGTGTGCGTATTTGTTGGCTTTACCGCGTTTGAAATTTTATCAGAATAAGACAAAGTTTTTAGAGAGGGTTATCAAATGCCACAGAAGGCATCATGTACACACTTTTTTCAGATAGCCAGGGCATTGAATATAGAGTTTCAGTACTAGAAGGCACGAGTATCACTAGGGTCTTTAACCAAGATTTAGTTATTTGGCAGTTGCTCAATACTAGGCTTTAGTCCGTTCATGTACCGGTATGCGTTAAATCAAGACTTATTTCTTACCGATGCGACAGAAGTATTGAAATTATACCTCATCCTCCCATACAGCTCTGATCGTTTTCAATGTGATTTTTGGCTCAACCCAACACCAATACAATAAATGTAAATGAGAGAGCGCCACATCGAGTCTTACTCAGTTGGTACGTGTAGCAACATGTTTTCAGTGCCTGAATATTATAACAAAAGAAGTCTTCCGAGCGAAAAGTGCATCCAAGCAAAGGGAGATTACAAATAAGATTTTTCCCGACCGTTACCCAGAAATATCCTACCTAAAACTACAACTACAGCCCACGCTAAACCATACTTTCCAAATTTTGCATATCAATAAAAATAACGAATGTTTTTATGTGCTTTTACAAATGCACTCTTGGTAAATCTTGCTTAGTTCATAGATTGTATCGATGATGCATGTGAAAATGTATTTACATATGTAAACAAAGACTGCAAAGTCCATGTTTGATTATTAAAATGACAAAAATCAATAAAAACTGTATTAAAAGCGGCGAAAAACAAACAAAAATGTCAAAGGTAAAATGTGCATAATATTGAGCTACGTGTGCATGTGTTTATAAACTAGGTGCTAGGTTGTCTGTGAGTAGTTTCTCACAAACAGATTCAAACAAACAAATTTTCAAGGCCCTTATTGTTAACCCTTTGCTTTTGTTTTCAAGGTATTCACGTTCTTAAAATTTCAGTGCAAATAGATATATAATCAACAGTCTATATTATGAGAAAAGTTAGTCCTTCAACTCTTTGATAAACAAGGCAAGGTCGTCTCCTTGCTGGCAGTGTTCTAGTAGAAGTCTTACACTCTTTGTGATGTTATCACATGTGATACGTTTATCAAGGAAAAGTTTGCCTCTGCCTCTGTGGGTTTTAATACGAATTGGATTGTCGACAATAACTTCCTGTTCGATAAGACCTGTTTTAAGCTCTGAATTGTTTGTACACATGTTTAAAACCATGTTCTCAATGTCGCCATCCTTCCAATAGAATGTTCGGCCATGTCTCTGCTCCGTTTGACCCTTATCTTTATCCAAAAGGAATAAGTGATCTAGCTGGAGTTTGTCAGATATTTTGTGATAGAATTCACTCTGGCCTTCACCATTCATCTTGATAAATGTGTACTCTATTAGACTGGTCTTCAACTTGTTGCATGCAGCATCATCTCCATTGAACAATTTTGATGTGATACTGCAATCACCAGTAAGAATCTGACTTTTAAGTTCTCCGAGAAAAAGTTCCTCCGAATCACCTTCGTAAAGTAAAACTTTCCTTGCAAAGACAATGTCCGAAATGTGCTGTGATGTAAACAATCTTATGTCCTTCATACTGACAACTTCCTCTTCGTCAATGACAGATTTGCCCGATATAATTCGGTTTCCTTCTTCACTGCGCCTGAAGATAAATGTGTCAAATATTGTCCAAGGAGTTATTATTCCCTTCTGGTGAGTAGTGAGAATAACACGTTTGTTGCTTTTCTCTTGTTTCATTATCTGAACCATTCTTTGTACGAATTGTGGATGCATTCCTCTCTCTGGTTCTTCAAGCAAAATGGTCTTGTATTGTTTGCTTGAAATAAGAATAGAAAATTCTTTCGTTCCTAAAATTCCTTCTGGCGTTTTTATCAAAGCAAATCTGCCCCTTTTTGGACGGCTCTTTCCTGTAACCATCTGCTCGAAGTTGTCATCTTCACCTTGTGTTACTTGACTGAAATAGGTTTCTTCCTTGTCCTTGTCAAACTCATCTAAGTGGTTATAATAATAGTTTATTATTTCGCATCTGTTTACTGCCTCTTCGTAATTTTCATTTCGATGTTCTATGGTGTGACGTTTACTTTCAGACCACTGATAAGGAGCCGTTGACCGCGACGGGAATGTAAAAACAAACTGCTCTGTCATTGTGCGCAATTTTTCATTTAATTTGTCTGGAGAAGTCTTTGGGGCGTTGTCGAGATTTACTAAAATTGACTTGATACAATCCTCTATGACTTCATCTTTTTTATTTACATTTGAAAAAGTTTCAATGCATTGGTTTATGTTAACGGATGAGTTTTCATTGCTAAGCATGTAGCTCTCAGACACCTGAAGATCTGTTTTATCCCCTGATTTTGTTAAAGTAATGAGATCAACCAGTATTTGATCATTTTTAGAAATGGCAAATTTGTAATACTCTTCTATGGTACTTGTAATTGTGGATTCGTTTCCAGATGGATTTCTCTTGTAAATAACGTCTGTTTGGGATTCTTTACCAGATGAATCTTTTTCAGAATTCACTTCTTCGGCACCACTACTTTTTTGCATCTCATCTTGTCTGCCTTGATTCCGCTTAGGATTAAGAGGTTTGGACACGATACCGAGTACCACGTCATTACTTGGTGAACTATCAGTCTCAACGTTGCAAATGAAATAAGAATTTTTTTCCGGGTCAAATACTGAAGATATTGATGTACTAAGTTCCAGCTTTAAACACCGTCGGATACCTTCTAAAACAGAACTTTTACCTGAACCATTTTCGCCGATGAGAATGAAAGGCCCATTGTTTGAGAAGTCCATCACCTGATAGTCTTTAAATCCCACAAAGTTCTTGAGATGAACAGACCGCAACATGACTACTGTTTAATCTGGATAATATAAGAAAACAGAAAAATGAAGATAGCTAAATAGGAAAAAAGAATTTGTAGTAAATAATTTCTAAAATATTATTAAACCAGGAATATCAAATTTGATTTTTCCTCATTAAGGTTATGTAAAAATGGATCTTTTTAAAAATTATTCAGGTTTAAAATTTTTAAAAATGATTGTTTAAACGAATTCCTTAAAGTGTACGAGGCATAATACGACACATGATTATTAACAGATGTTTGTTATTTTTACATTTTATGTTATTTGTTTGTTCTATTGTCCGCCTAAAATGAGGGTCAATCTTAACTTATATGAGCATATATATTCAGTTATTTGTTCGTAAAAGATTTAAAGTAATTATTTTTGTAAAATCAGAAGATTTGATGTCCAGTGGTTGACTATGGTATATTGACTAGTTCATACTGAACGTCAGTGTCGTCATCCATAACTCGTCAATATTTCAAATGGTGCATTCTTTTAATTTTTCTTAAACCTTTAAGTCGGTGCAATATTTCACTATAAGATTGTAGAAATCTGGAAACCAACTAAATTACTAGTCCTGCCGTTTAAGAATGAAAGGTTTAAGTACAAAGAGATAACAGTCTCTATAACGTATTAATAATATATTTCAGTATATAAATATATGTCATTTCATGGTACATATCACATACTTATTGTCTAGAATGAAATAACAACAAACAGAAAACTTTTTTTTTGAAAGTAATTATGTCTTTAGAATAAAACCTTTAGACTAGTGAAAAGAAGGCAAACTAAAAATAGTAAAATGATAAGCATGTTGGAAAATTTGTTTCCATTGAGGATGTATAATGACATGTCCTAGCATGTCACTAGAACTTAGTAATTGCTTTGCATTTTAATTAATCAAGGAGACAAAAATAAAACGTATATATGCAATCTAAAAACATAAATAGTAAACAGCATTTTTTATTTTACATAAACTTTGAACGTATTCTCTATCTCTTGTGGTAGTTTATTTCACATTGAGTCTTAAATGACTTCTATGTAATTATCCGAATCATTATGCTTAATAGTAGTACCATCACTGTGACAAACAAGATTAAAATTTAGTTCCCTTTTAACTTGAGTTTTGACCAAACAAAAGTGATTCTATTTTCAATAGATGAAATGGCAATTTGCTAGCAACTAAACAGTTACTAACTTATTACTAACTAATTTAAGATCTTTGGTTAGCAAACGTTCAATTTCTTATATGCGTTTACTAGAAATTTAAAAAAGCAGAATCCTCTTTGTACAATAACACCTGTCTTTTAAATAAATTAATTAGGCAGAGGACCAAGAACGGAGGCTTGGAGTACTTCAATTTTTTCTGCATATGATGAATAAGTGCAAGAAATATCAATACATTGTTGTTTACCTAATTCAATATGAATGGAACCATCTGACAACATATCGACTCAAACCCATTATATTGAATATATTTAAAAGTATAGCGTGGTCAACAGTATCAAAAGCTTTCTGCAAATCTTATAGGACCGTGTCAATATAAAAATAGTATCTAATTTTAACTTTATATAATGAGATATTATAAAAAATTCTTTTAACTATCTTTGGAATAATAGATAACATCGAAACAGGTCTTTGATCATGGTGAGGGCGTTCGATGCCAAAGCTACAGACATGTAAAATGTTTTTTCTTTCTTAACAAATTGGTTTTGAAAACGTTTACGTGTATGCGTAGCATTTCTGACTGTATACAGCAAATAATATGCTTCTTAATCCAATCCTTGATTGGAGATTTCTGTTTTGAAATACAAATTAACAAATAGATCTTCACAACGGACCTTAAATACACGTTCGCATTTCCAAAGTAGTTTTAAAAAAGAACACTTAACATGTTTGGAAGTTTGGCAACGAACGCCCTCCATATGTAATTTCCTCCTTCTGTTTTATAACTTAACTTATACAAAGGATCAACGCATGCATTTTTAAGGCCCTTTGACACAACACCCTGTATAACAAAGGGTTAACAATAAGGACCTAGACAAGTTACTAATATGAGGCCAAGTTATTAAAGTTGCGCCATGTTTTACAAAACGTGAAGGAATACCACCCAGACCAGTGGCCCTACTAAACTGACTTTGTTCAAATATTTCAATACCTTTTTTTCTTTTTCTATAAGCCGAAAGTACATCAAACTTCAAGACAGAGAGTTAGTCTTTGTATTGTACCAAGTACATAGAGACAGGGATCTGTGACAATTGGTTTAACCAAAACGAAGGGTGGATTTCTTCAATCGAAGTTCGTGGCACCATTTAATTTACCAATCTAAATAGATACAACAAAAATATAACCATTATAAAGGTATGCAGTAAGAAAACAATAAATTGAATTAATTTGATATACTTATCATTATTCAAACATTTTTATAAAATTACAAATGCGCATTATTATGTAACGGCTGAATTTTCAAAAGAATATTCTTTACTTTAAAATTTGTACACCTAATCGATGTGACCTTCGATAAATATCAATACCTTGTTCCAATTGAGAGTTAATATGAATATTTGTTAAACAAGAACCTTGCCATAGGCTTTTATACAAACATTGCACATGTTTTAGTAAATGAAATACGATATACATGTATCTGTTTTTACCAATTCATTGTTGATTAGAAATATCGAATGGTCGCCTTTTTATTTAATTTTCATAAAAAATTCAAAACGTATAGATTTTTTTGACAATGTTTAAGAACGTCCGCTAAGTTTTCATTTGAATACATTACACACATTGACAGAATAGAATACATTTGATTTATGAAAAATAGTCTATCATCCATTCATACTTTGACAGAAGAGTAACAGAATAACTATAATAGCAATACAAAAATATAATGATAACCAGATGACAATTAAATATCAAAAGAATTAACTCGTTACACCAGTCAAACTATATCATGAAAGCCAATTGCAGAACACTTAATTTTTTTCTGTACCTAGTATGTATCAATATAGATCTTAGTATTGATAACTGATTTAAAATATGTTGCGGACAAATGTTATAAACGGGAATCCCCTCTGTTTAAAAATTATTTTTGATTACTTAAAATTTTATTTTCTTAAAACAAATTTGTATTCAGGCGTATGTTGTCACGTCTATGCGGTGCTCTTGTTGACATAATTGAGCAGAAAATGAGCTGTTACTATAACACCGAATTTTGAAATTACTTTTATGAATAAATAAAGACTAATGTTATCTAATTTAAAATAGAAATTAAAAATATTCTATCCGCTAAACGAGAAATATATTTTAACATTTGTACTAGCAGATTCTACTTAATACCAGTAATGAAATTGAAATTTTGTGACTCAGCGGGCTGAGTGGATTAATTGAGTTCAGTTTAATCTTAGTTTTAACTAAAGAATAACCGATGTTGTATTGCTAGTCCCAGACTAGGGTTTAACTGAGATGAGTTGCACAAATATAATCAAAATTATTTCAAATAAAGCGAAGAGACAGTTAAAGGCTGAACTTAAGTTCGATAGTAGCAATAACATTAGCTGCTTGGATTCTTCCGTGTATATATAAATACAAAAAAGACATGTGTTGAAGTGCCGGGACTACATGCAAAAAAATTCATACCATTCGGCAATTTGTGTGTGTTATATTTTTTATACCAAATATAACTTGCATTTATACCAAACTGCCATTCTGTTGAGAAGAGCACGAAGCCTAACCTGCGAATAAAAAGCAGTCACTGTTGATCTTTTTTGTTTTTTCTTGGGGGAATCTATCTTAAATAGCCCAATTCCAGCTTACCTATCGTTTCTTTAACTGAGAATGCAATCAAAATTTCAATGCCAACTATATGCAAATTAAAATACAAATGATCAGATACAAATATTTATACTTCTGACTCTATATAGTTTTTATTTTTTTTTCAAATGGCCGCAACATATTCTATTTTTATGACCAATGCAGACCACGACCCGCCGGTACATCAATATGATATGCACTGCTCGCTAATTAGTCAATCATTATTTAGAAAGTTTACTTGAAAAAAAAAGAGAAGTTTTGTCCAGATTGAACGATGAACAAGTCTATTGATGATATTAAGCGTGCAGAGGGTAATACACAGAACTTAAAATATATGCCCAGCATTTGTGACCAGCACAGTGTGAATGCTACTGGCAAAAACAGACGAAAAATTACGTATTTGCTTATATATATGCCTAGAAGTAAATAAATAGTCAAGGAGCAAACACAGAAATCGAAAAAAAATATATTGAACATCGTGTATAGTCTAGAACGAACTTATAACTGTTGAACAGAAGTTCGTTAACTTGATATTATAAATGATGACAATTTTACCAACTCATATTGAAAATCATTTCAAATAAAACAATGTCACGATACAATCAAAGCCACCAGACTATAAAAATATGGAAACAAAGATATATGGCATTTATTGACCGCGTCTTGAAAAAATATAGATCACTTAAAAGTTATTTATGATCCTCTCTGATGTATTTTTCTAAATATATATCATGAAACCCTTAACAGTCTTTTTTTCATGTTCTCGGATGAGATGTTATAAATTATTATTACCCCTCACTTTTTTCGTAATGCTAATTTCCCATAGGCCTCTGGGAGTTATTTTTACTGTTAATGGAAGTGTACCACGTGACTAAGAATTTTGTACTGTTACATAGGTAACAGTACTTTTAACAGTATAAAATCTGGTCACGTGGTCTATTTTCTAAATAAAATGAAATAAAATGGCAGCTATTTTTTTCTCTTGCCCCGCGTCCCTACGGTGAGAAGTTTTATTTATTAAACTTCGCCCCGCGCCCTTACTAATTAGCGTGTTTCCGCTCCGCGCCCCCGCCATTTTGACTTGTTAATTATCGACTTTTCGCTTGGCAGGGTCGCGGTACGAAAACACTAATGGCACAAATCAGCCACCATAATAAATGGAATTTAAATTCACTGTTGCATATAATACATGTAAATAGGAGACAAATTATACATGTTGACCAAAAAATGAGCCATTTTTTTCAAAGCAATTGATATCATATTTTCCTACACATTTTCATGTGTTTGTTACACGATTCTCTCATGATTCATGTAAGGTTTGATATCAAGCCATTGTTGATTACATAATCTAGTAAATGTCATACAAAAATCTTGAAGAAGGATGATTCCTCGGAAACAGTAATCAAAAACAATTGCGTGAAAATTGCAGACTTGATTTTAGTAAGTCTGTACGAAGTACATTTCAACATCAACGTACGTGTAGAAGGAAGGTTTACTATGTTTTACTTTAAAATATCAATTTAGGCCTTCGTGGTCAAGACCTTCACCAAAACGGTGTAAAATAAGTTTTTTACACCGCCCAGACCGATATTATTTCCATTATAACAATACAAATTATGGGAGATCACTAACGTTTCTTTTCAAGCGGAGATTGTTATCGCTGCATATATTCGTATTTTGCTTCTTTATTCAGCGCTTTATTTTCGCAAAGGTAATAAAAAAATCAGTTTCGTACAAATCTTTATTTTCAATAATTATTTTAGCAATTTTACCTTACGTACCAGACTACACTGAATGACCTCATTCTGCTTATATGAAAATTCATTAAACATATTTATTTAAGCTCGATTGCGAAACAAGTTCTTGCAACTTATATTAAACACTTTCGAATCCGCTTCCTGAAACCAACCAGTACTGGTGTTATATGAAGAAACTTGGTCGTGACCCGAGTAGGGCTCAAACCCATGATCTCTGGGTTGAGAGGCAGACACCTAACCACTAGGCCACCGTTCCCCTTATGAAAATTTTAAGATCCTTCTTATATTAATTATATCAAAAGGTACGGTAAAGATGAAAATAAAATCATTCCATGCTAGTGTTACCATTATATTAAGGTATTAGGACCCTAATGGGCACTATCAGAAACTAAAGAATTGACATCATACGTCAGAGGTATACCTTAAAGTACACCTGTATGCAAAATATAAACAAATTTTACCGTACGGAAATCAAGTTATGGCCACTTTTCTGAACTCAAGCTAGGATTTCATGAGGGCCCTTTTTTAGAAATGAGGAACCTTTAAATAATCTGCAATAACATTCTAATGAAAAATGTTTCTCCATGAATTTTTGGTAAGAAACAAAAAGTACCATTCAGCTAACAATTCACATAAGCAAAATTATGGTTTCTACTTAAAACTTATGAAATCTGTATAAAAATTTTACCCTACCCCACCCATTTTTACCACATGTCTGACCATTTTTCTACTTAGGGAGCCTAATTCAAAAAAATCTTAAAATTTACCCAAATGAGTGCCTGTTTTCAAAGTTTCCCTAAATTTTTAAAAAAAAAGTATATTGGTTGAACTTGTAAAATATGAAATACCTTTACCGTCTAGTTTTGATTATATTACACTTTGAAAATATCAGGTACCATATTTATTACTAGATTTAGCGTAATTTAGCCAATAAATACCTATATAAATAAAAAATTCAAAATTAAACACTTTTTTCTTTCCATATGGGACATGAGAGATACATAAATAATGTTAAAAGAAAAAAAGAAGAAAAAAAAGTTGACCCTTCTGGGGATTGAACCCATGGCCCTCATTTTCAATGTAGTTAACAGTAAGTCTAGCCTATTTGAATACTCTTCAAAGCGGAGGTAATGCATTAGGGTGCTAATACCTTAAGGGAACCAAACTAGCAACAGGAAATATCGATTAATGCATTTATTATTTTTGCCTTTGTTAAAAAGGTACATGGAAAAGAGAACAGCCGCACATACATGTAATCGGTAATACGAGAATAATGACAAAATCACGAGTCTTGTTAAACATTAGTTGTCTGGTCCTCAGAGGTCAAGTTAATAATAGTAAATTACTATTTGTCCGACTACTTTACAGATAAACTCTGGCATTAGTACATTAGTAGTGCTTTTTCTTTACAGCAATATAAGATACAAACAAAGTTCAAATCCAAAGAACATGTCGCAACATGGATTGATTTTTTTTGTAAAGCCGATTTGTTTTCTTCTGTTTATCATTAAATTTACTGAAAATTTCACATGGCATGGTTGTTATATTTTTATGATGAGAGATTGAGAGAAAGCCCTGTTAATCAAGAGTCTATGTTATTTCGAAGGATTAAAAAATATATTGACCAAAGTCGATCTCTGAGCGCGGTTTTATGTGCTGCTAACAATGATAAAAGAGATAAAATCGCCAGTCAAAAAACGTAAATGAAAATACAACGGAAATTATGATCTTGACTGTTTTCGTTGATAATATTTTGCATGGTCAAATGCTATTTCTTAAATATAGCTCAAACAAAAAATGCGCGTCTTACAAAAACAAAATTATCAAAAGAACAATGATGCGATATTTACAGCTTCTATCACATTTAGAAAAATAATAATTGATCTAACAAAGGAATAAACAATTAAGAGTTATGAAGTGGAATTAGAAAACAATATGAAAGAAAAATAAACTTACATAATATACTATTTAATAATTAATTACCCTCAAAGGATATAATACTCTTACAAAGCTTCCTCTTTAATGAGATATTTCAGAAATAATCCGTAATATCAATGCAAATTTTTTGCTATTTATTGTCAAGCAACAAAATAACAAACTGTAAACATTAAGCTTCAAATATTGATATGCAATAATTTAAAGTATTCTTGACGTTAATCTTGATAAACCTAATAGATATGGCAATCGTCCGCTTGTGGTAAAAAAAGAAAAGAAATTTGGCACAAGCTATTGTAGATATATTGTTCAATACGAACTTGGCCTCATTGTTTTGCATTTTTATGCAGCTGACTTCCGTGTGTGTCATATTGCAAAACCAACGAAGTATATACAGCAATTTATTATATTCTAGCTCTGTATCTCAAGCAATGCCAAATGTCTTAAAAAAAATTATTATAGTAAACTTATTTAACTCAAACTGGAAAAAGAACAAGTATTATTTATGAACTTCAATTGAATTTTGTATGGCAACCAACCAAAATAACAAAAGCACTACATGCGATGTTTACAAATTGTCACAAATTTTCATAAATATTCTAAGTTAAAAAGAGACATAACTCTTATAAAATTATATAGAATATTGCATTCGCGATAATGCCCCTTGTCTAACAACTAATTGTTGTCGTGATTATGTAATGTTCCAAGTTTCATTTACATTGCTTTGAATCATCGTACTTAATAGGCAGATAACAAAGATTTTCTACAATGAAACAGACAACAGTGTTTCAATCGGCTGGAATATCACACATGTGCAATATTGTTTTTTTTTAATTATAATTATAACTTTAAAATTTGAAAATTGTGTACAGAACTAATCTGAACAAAATTCAAATTAAACTATTTTCCCTGAAGAAGGCGAATATAAAACACCATGAAATGCATATTCGTGAAGTCACAATGAACAATACCAGGTTTTGGTAACTAAATATCAAATAAACGTCGATAAATATCTGAATATAATGTTCCAGGGAAAATAGTATCTTTTGAATTACTTAAGATAAGATTATCGTCTTATGTTCCTACAAATATTTTAATACCTAGAGGTAATGTCACATACATGTGCTTCTTGACTGGGTGAACCATACAACTTGTTTGCATTAAGTCCTTTGGTTAGCACACGTTGCTTAATAGCTTTCATTGGTATAGATGTGTTCACAATAATAAGTGTTTCAGTAGCCAAAATGACATTGAGTTTCCCATTAAAACGCAGTATATCATTTAAAAGCTATTACTACGGTTGATGGCTCAGGTCTTTTACATTCAACATCACTTAACTTTTTTACATTGATAGCATGTTCTGAAAAGGGGAAATACTAAACAGTCAGGTATATAAAGTAAAAACCAAATAAGTTTTTACTATTACACCTTAATATTTCTCCTTTCTCACCATTGTCACAATGTTTTGCGTGACCGTCTTCTATTTCATTTGTAGACCCAAACTATATAGGTTATATATAAAAGACTTTATAGCTATCAAAAGTAGGAACCAAGTTGAATATACGTGCATAATTTCATTTAGGAGGGGGTAATAAATTGTTCGTGGAAAATATCAAACTACCGATGATCACGCTATTTCGGTAAATAGGCGCACCAAGTAGTTTGACCTTAAATTCATTATGACATCTTGAAACCAATATAACGAAAACATTTTGACATACGATCACTTAAATGTTGTTTATGATCTTTACTGAATTCGATGTATTATTCCAAATATATCATGGAACGTTTGACAAGCGTTGAGATACTCCCATTTTTTCATGGTTTCAGGAGGATGGGATGTTATAAATTACTGTTCAGTTCTTAAATATATGTTGAACTGCAGACATTTCGTAATAAGAATGTTATTTAGTATAATTTATTGTTGAAGTATATTATTTCTCTGATTATGACAGATGATATATATCAAGAACAGTGGAATGCTCTTCATCAAAGTTGGCAAATATATCTTTTCAGGTTCAGCTGGTTGTATTTGATGATGACAAAGGTTTACTAGGGACACAGGGAAACTGGCACTTAAATTTAACTTAAAATCGAATAAATAACATAAGCATTCAATGTTGTTGATATAACATAATTTACAGTTAACAAAGAATTTTTTTTTATTTTATCAATTCCAGTTATATTTTTGATTAAAGAGTTAATTGTAGAAAATTTGATTTTGTTAATTTCCAATTTCTATTGATATCTAATGAATAAAACTATTATTAAAAACTTGTTTCTTTGGCGTATAATCAAGCTTATGATACTGAATTGTTATTGGAATGTTTTTTGTTTTATTTTGAAAAATAAATGGAATGGGTAACCCATGCTTACATAAAGACCAAAAATAAACAAGGGAGAGGCAACTCTCAATATTTAACGTTCAGTCGAAGAGGATATCAAGACACACTTCACTGGACGCATTTTGTATCTAGTAATCATGTCAATATTGAAGAGATTTTCTACGTTGTAAAAAAATAATTTAATGTTGTATTTATTATTTTTGTACCAACTAACCTTTTAAGTACATAGTATTTGTATAAACACGATATGACATTTTTGATGCATTTTTTTCACGGCAATCTCCCACCTCTTCCTTCATATGTTTCATTTACTTTCTTCCAAAGAGTTAAGTGGATTGTTTGTTCTATCTTTCTAGGCTTTCATATTCCTTTTGAATAACCTGATATGTCAGTTAACTACTAAAATTGAATATTGGTCAGCGAAACGGTCATTTAGTACGGGGACCACACAACTCATTTTGCATAGGAAGTGCAATTTAACGCTTTGGGATAACATTAACAATACTGGCTTGGAAAAATCGTCAGCTTTATCTTCTTTACCATTTTCATTTTGATAAACACGTATTTCCATACAGTTTTCCGGATCGTTTACCATTTTAAAAATCTTTAAACGTGCAATAATTGAACATAATTCATAATTGTATGATTGGAAAATAGAGAAAGATTATTCAGTATGACGAGAACATTTCTTGCAAACCAATAGCTATCATATCAGAAGTTATCAACAAGAAATTACTGACCAAAATATCGTGTAATGTATTCCTGTGTTTGTAAACGATTTACTTCAACAAAACATTATATTTTCGTGTCAATATCAATACTCTTTGAAAGTGTAAAGTTTAGGTTTAATGCCTTACAATGTACATTTATACATCAACTTTCGTGTAATTTTCCCCAAGAAGTGTATCTTACTTTTCATTAAAACAGATGATCGATCAACGACGTGAAACGACAGCTGATTCAGAAGGTTCATCTAAGTTTGACTACTATGTTACGTATGAGATGTGAAAATAATTGAAAAAAATATCTGATAATTATTTGTTTGTTCCATTTTTTTATCTTTAAGGTTTATTATAAAATTTAAGAGAAATTTAAAGTTTAGGTTTAATGCCTTACAATGTACATTTATACATCAACTTTCGTGTAATTTTCCCCAAGAAGTGCATCTAACTTTTCATTAAAACAGATGATCGATCAACGACGTGAAACGACAGCTGATTCAGAAGGTTCATCTAAGTTTGACTACTATGTTACGTATGAGATGTGAAAATAATTGAAAAAAATATCTGATAATTATTTGTTTGTTCCATTTTTTTATCTTTAAGGTTTATTATAAAATTTAAGAGACATTCGTCAGCCTTTTCAAGACTGCTTTATTTACAAAGTTATTAATGGATTTTTCAGATGCATTGATTCAAATGCCTTCAAAATAACTGTTGAGCAAAAAAGTGATATCCAACATTAATAACGTTAACATAACTCTAAAGCTACTTTTAAAAGGACAACCTTCACATAACATGTTATTTGGAATGCAGCACATTACTTTTCAAGCGGAGATTTTATGCCGACTATTTAGGTTTTGGCTTATTTTCAAAGCTCTTCTGTCGGTAAGGTAAGAACTGATAAACAGAAGGTCTCTGGCTTGATTTCTAACTAACACCACGTTATGAGATACATATTTGTTAAATTTACTTGCAAGAAGTAATTGGTTTTAGCCTAAATTTTAAGTGTTTTTTTCATACAATTATATTTTTATTTCATTATATTATCGTTATTAAAAAGTACAGCGCGTTTATATTGCAAGTTACCGCAGTTAAATTCACGCCTTGTCTATTCAATTGTTTCAGCTACAATGCCCTAATTTAAATCATAATAGGCATGTCAATTGATTTCCAAAGAACAATTATGTATTTTTAATTTATACACGATTGTATGTTCTTACACCTTTTTTGAAAGTTTAAGAATTAACCAACAGGTAGTGGTTTAACACCATATTCATGATATTTGTCCTACGTGGTAGATATTTACTCTGTTTGGTCCTTTTTTAATTCTATAATTGGTACACTGTGAAAAAATAATGAATGAGGCATGTCGCATTTTGTTCATTGAAAAATGGCAATTAGAATTAAGTCCAAAGTGAAAATATGTGAATTGTATTTTTAACAAGAATGTTTAATGTACAAATTGTAAATATTTATTACGTTCAGTGACGTGCTATTGAGTGTGTTACCCACTATGATACTTTTGTTAAAATGAAAAATCATTGTTGAATAAATAATTTCAAGAGCTTAAATGTATTTTTGCTTATCAACAATTCAACATGAGCCTTCCGACCCAAAGTACACAGCAATATAAGTACAATAAAATATGCATGTTGATTGAATTAATAAACAGTGGTTGCACTGCACATACATTAAATAAGAATAAATGTTAAGTTGGGGATGGGGGGGGGGGCTAAAAAACAGAAAACTTATACTTTATGACTTAATCAGAAAAACAAAAATTAATGATAATTATAATGTCGCTCCATTGATACACCAATGATATAGATATCGCAAATCTAGAGATATTGGGAAAAAACGTGGAAACATGTACATTTTTTGTTTAAAAGAGACTGATATTCTTATATAAAGTGTTAGAATTTAAAGAGTTATTTTGTTTACCTATTTCAGTTGATTAGTTTGTTACGGTGAACACATTTTCTTTAAAAATCACAGTAAAGATAACCCTCTGTGTTAAATTAACCTTATAAAACATATAATATTGTTCAATATCATTGGTCTGTGTAGTCATTGATAAAACATCAGAAAATGTTTTAGTTAAGGTTGTTGGTTACAAAGCATTTACACCTTTCTTTCCCTGTGTTTAAAGCAGCTCGACTTCAGGTGAACTAAACTATTACAAAGAATTTAAACTTGACAAAAATGTACTAAGATTTTAAGAAAAAACATTCAAGTAATAAACTACATGTTATTTGCGATAAATGACATTTTTTGCAGTATTTATCGCCATATTATTACCATATGACTAACGCAGTAAATGCTAGTTCTGCATATTTTACTATATTTTGGTAATTAACTTCAATGTATAAATGACGTTTTATTTCACATTATTTGAGCTTTGAATAAACTTTCAAAATGAGCATGAATTTGCAGACATGTTGCTTTAAAGCTATACCATGCTCAAATTTGACATTGGTAAATATTAGACAATTATTTACTAGTGTGCCATTGGATATGATGCGATATTTACCGGCAGATGACATCGCCTCGGTCAATATGACTTTCTGCCGGTGAATTTCACCATCATATTCAATGGCACACTAGTCAATAATTGTTCTATTATAATTATGAATAGGCTATCAGAATTAAAACAAAATCACAGACAGTACGACTTTATACATGTACAATTTTTGCCTGTTTCGTTGAAGCGCGGGAAAAAGACGCACGTGAAAGGCGTGCAACAACTACTACTCGATCGCTGCGCATACAAAAGAAATTCAAGTTTTACTCCTCACTGCAGTGTAACTTTTAACTGTAATTGTAAAGTAATGATATTTTAATCGAGAAATTTACCATAAAGAACAAAACGCAACAATTATATTTTGATAAGCACGCGTTATTAACAGTCTAAGATATATAGTCATTGAATATGAGTCTCAATCTATTTTTTGACTTGGAAAATCCAATTCAGGCAGTGAATATGATACTACACCCAGTGAATATGATTCTATAAAAAAGCTCTGTTGACTTCTGTTTGGACCAATGAGATTGCAGCTATATTTAGATCATATAATAATAATATTTGCTACACAGTCTCTTTGTAAATTTAAAATACACTTGTTTTGGCTTCACATGAAGTAGATATGTTATGTTCGAAACCCTACACACTATTGGCAGTCACACTGTGAATATATAGTGTAAATATAATATAAACTGGCAGTTTATTTTAATGACATATAATAGGGAACGCAATTTCCTATACATATTTTATTCATTCTTTTTTTTTTAAATTACAGATATAGGTTTGAATTTTATAAATTTCAATAAATTTCTTAGAATAATGTATTTTACTCAAGGATGATCATAGAAAATCTTTAAATTCCTCCAGTTGTAAATTCTATGTTCTCAAGCTAGATCATGAATAGTCGCTGGTTCTTATTTTACATAATCTGGGCTGGAAACTTCAAATCAGGGTCTTTCAAATAGAATTGAAATAGAAATAGAATCTATTTGAAAGAACCTGTTAAAATATAACGAAATTGCCGAGTGGATTATGGAATGAGTGCTGGTTCAACTCTGAAGACAGTCTGTAGCTGAGTAAAATTGACATATGCACTCTTTGCCATTATTTTGAAAAAAAAATCAACAACAAAAAAAACAACAACAAACAAAAACAAGAATCTGTGTTTGATAAACACAAATGCCCCCGCGCTCACTGTTGTCAATAATTTAACTTTAGAGAGTGAAGTAGCTAATTTGTATAATTTGTATGGAAGAAAACCAATCATGTGTAGAAATCTGTAATTTGCATCCTTGACCTTGACCCAACTGACCCCTAACTCCATCCAAATGAAGAATATCATGCAACTTATTTTTCCTACCAAATATGAAATAAATCTGTCAATTTATAAAGGCTGTATGGGCAAAAGTGTAAAAATCTATTTTAGCACTGTTGATCTTGACCCAACTGACCGCTAACTCCATCCAAAGGAAGAATACCATGAAAGTTATCTTCCTTCCACTTATAATACAAATCTGTCAATAAATAAAGGCTATATGAGCAAAAGTGTAAACATCTATTTTTAGCACTAGTGACCTTGACCAAACTGACGCCTACCTCCATCCAAAGGAGAATACCTAAATTTTATGTTCCTACAAAATATACAAGACATCTGTCGATAGAATAAGGTTAATACACCTGTAAAAGTGTAAACAAATCTATTTTTGACATTGGTGACCTTGACCCAAATGACCCCTTACTAAAGGAAAAGGAAGAGGACCTCCCTTGGTATTATAATAAACATGAAAGACATTAACTTAAAAATAAAGGCTGTATGAGCAGAACTGTTTAGATTTATTTTTTTACACAAGTGACCTTGACCTTGACCTAGAGACGCCTAACGCAACAAAAAATAGAGGACTGTTAAAGGTATCTACCTATGAAAGATATCATTAAATAAATTAAGTAATTAGGTGAATTTTTTGATAAATCCAACTTGGCGGAATAGGTTAACCATACAAGGCCCTATATAAGTGATAAAAAGGGATATTACTGGGAAAATGGATGGCACATTTATATAACTTGGCAATATCATGTACATTGTATTGATAAGTAAGTGTGAAAATTATTAAGCCATTAGTTCAGATAGAACATAAGATATTTTCAACTTGCCGGTTTAGGTTAACCATTATTCATGGCTAAATAGGGCCATAGCTTGGTGCAAATGGAAGCCATAGTTATGCTACTTGCCCAGATCATATACTTTGTATTGATTAGTAAGTGTGTAAATTATAAAGCTATTGGTACAGGTAGAACTTAAGAAAAATCCAACTTGCCGTTCTAGGTTAATCTCGTACGGACAGACGGACGGTTTAATTACTATATGCCCGGGGGCATAAAAAACAATGTGGTATTGCAGATAACTTGCTGAGACCGAACCAGGCAAATTGCTTGAAATATTGTGAAAAAAAGAAATGTGTTGTGAAAAGAAAAATCTAAATACAACTTATCTTTACTTTTTTTTTGCTCAAATTTTCAAAACAAAATGTCATTACACTCTTTTTGGTATCTGTGTCGGTGTTGGTTACCTTTCCAGTAACTATAGAAGCTATTCACTTCAAACTTGATATACATGTTTATTGTCATGAAAAAAAGCCATTTGAAAGGGACAGATAATCCAAAAATGATATTTTGCAGTGCTATGCTTCTTTTCCAATTTAGATGATTTAAATCCGCATTAACCTTTTTGTTAAGGTCAATTTTCTCAGTTACTATCAAAGTAATTCACATTTATCTTGATATATATGGAAGGGTAGATAATCCTAGAATTCGTTCTTTGACAAGGAGAGTTATTCCCCATGGTTGACTGATTGTTTTTATACTAATGATATCTCTTCATTTTAAAAAAAAAAAAATTCTTCGTTAGCTTTATTGCTAGGGTTCGTAAAGTATCAAATATATTTATCTTAAACTTTAGAGTACCTTTTCACTACCAAAGTTGAAGTGCATTTGTAAAAATCTTGAAAATCTTTTTGCTTTAATTATTTCCCTTGATCTACTCGGAATATTTGCCTTTTCCTTGCTGACTCTTAAAGGTATTTATTTTAAGCTTGAAATATTTTTTGACTGTCGAGTGGCCGAGTGGTTAATGCAGTTGACATCGAACCATTTGCCTTGAACCGTTGAAGGTGCGAGCAGCGCAAGCGTCTTAGATTCTTTAATGTGCGAAAGATATCTAACTACCTTACGGAACATCTTTTCTTCTGCTCAAGTGTCCAAACGTGACTGAAATAATGCACAGAGGTGCATCTTGGGATCTTCCTCCACAAGTAAATCTGGATAGTCGACATATGACAAATACTGTGTCGGTGCAACGTAAAACCAAATCAATCAAACATACCTCGCTTAGGATTGCTTTCTGTTAGACCCCCCCCCCATTACAAGGATCAAGGTCAATACAATATAATATACATGTTTCTATGTGTTGGAAAATGGTTGCTTATTTCTTTTGTTTCTTGATTATTTATTGTTTATATCGTACATTGTACATTGCTTGTATTGTTTATCAAGTAGAGCAAAACTGTCAATGTGATAATTGAAAACCTGGTTTCGTGGCATTGCCATCTTTCTTAATGTTAATTTCTTAGGGATTGTTTAACTTTAATTTTAGAATACTTGTTCAATTGGAGAATTTAAATAAATTATAATAGTCAGTGTTGTAAACTAATAGCTACCGTTTTATTTTCTAAACGTAAACTTACAAGGTACATAAATAAACAAGAATAAATCAGTCTAAGGTTTTACTTTTATTCAGTACTTATCAGATTATTGGAAATTATAGACAACTTCACAGTATATAAACGAAATCACTGTACAACGTCTTGAGAGGCTACAAAATTTAATGTTTAACATATTCAAACAAATTAACAAAGTTAATCGTTAACTGTTTGCTTTTGTTTTTCTCAAGGTAGTCACATTCTAAAAGCTTCTGATACGTAATCATGAGAGAAGTTATTTCTTTAACTTTTTGATTAATAAGGCAATGTCGTCGCTTTGCTTGCAGTGTTCTAGCAGAAGTCTCACACTCTCTGTGATGTTATCACATGTGATACGTTCATCAAGGAAAAGTTTGCCCCTGCCTCTGTTGCATTTAATACGAATTGGATTGTCGACAATAACGCCCTGTTTGATAAGACCTGTTTTAAGCTCTGTATTGTTCGTACACATATTAAGGACCATTTTCTCAATGTCACCATCCTTCCAATAAAATATTCCGTCCTGACTCTCCTTCTTTTTACCCTTCTCAGAATCCAAAAGAAACAAGTGTTCCAGCTCGAGTTTTTCAGATATATCATGATAGAATTTACTCTGGCCCTCACCATTCATCTTGATAAATGTATATTCTGTGAGACTGATCTTCAAGTCGTTACTTTCCTTCTCGGTACCATTTAACAATTTTGAAGTGATTGCACATTCACCAGCCAGAATCTGACTTTTAAGTTCTCTGAGAAAAAGTTCCTCCGAATCACCTTCATAGAATAAAACTTTCCTCGCAAAGAAAATGTCCGGAATATTGTGCGATGTCAGCAATCTCATATTCTTCATACTTTCCTTTTTCTCTTTATCAAGAATATATTTACCGAATAAAATGTGGTTTCCCTTTTCACGGCGCCTGAAGATAAATGTATCAGATATCGTCCAAGGAGTAATTATTCCTTTCTGGTGTGTAGTGAGAATAACACGTTTGTTGTTTTTCTCTTGTTTCATTATCTGAACCATTCTTTCTACGAATTGTGGATGCATTCCTCTTTCTGGTTCTTCAAGCAAAATTGTCTTGAATTGTTTGCTTGAAATAAGGATAGAAAATTCTTTCGCACCTAAAATTCCTTCTGGCGTTTTTATCAAAGCAAATTTGCCCCTTTTTGAACGGTTCTCTCCTGTTATCATCTGCTTGAAGTTGTCGTCTTCTCCTTCTGTAACTTGCCTGAAATAGGTTTCTTCTTTCTGTGTGTCAAACATATCTGAGTGGTTGAAATAATAGTTTATTATTTCAGATCTGTTGACAGCCTCTTCGTAATTTTTATTTCGATATTCCATGGTGTGACGTCCACTTTTAGACCACTGATAAGGCGCCATTGACCGTGACGGGAATGTAAAAACAAACTGCTCTGTCATTGTCTTCAATATTTCTTTCAACTTGTCCGGCGACGTCTGTGGGGCTTTTTGTAGATTCTCTAAAATCGAATTTATGGACTGCTCTATGGCGTCATTTTTTTGATTTACATTTGAAATAGTATCAATGCATTGGTCTATGTTAATGGACGAGTTTTCATAACTAAGCATGTAGCTTGCAGACACCTTAAGATCTGTTTCATCCCCTGATTTTGTTAAAGTAATACGATCAACCAATATTTGATCATTTCTAGAAATGGCAAATTTATAGTACTCTTCTATGGTACTTTTAGTTGTGGATTCGTTCCCAGATGCATCTCTTTTAGAATTCACTTCTTCGGCACCAATACGTTTTCGCATCTCATTTTGTCCGTCTTGATTCCACGAAGGATTAATAGGTTTGGACACGATACCAAGTACCACGTCATTACTTCGTGAACAATCAGTTTCCACGTTGCAGATGACATAAGAAATTTTGTCCGAGTCAGGTACTGAAGATATTGATGTGCTTAGTCCCAAATTTAAACAGCGGCGTATACCTTCTAAAACTGAACTTTTACCTGAACCATTTACGCCAATGAGAATAAAAGGTCCATCGTTTGAAAAGTCCATCACTTGGTGGTCTTTAAATCCCACAAAGTTCTTGAGATGAACAGATCGCAACATGACTACTCCTCAATCTGGATAATATAAGCCAACAGAAAAATTATAGTAACTAGAAAGGAAAAGGGGATTTGCAGTGAATTTACATGTCCTTGTTATAAATATGTTTTGTGTTTATACAGAAACCTTGGTATTGCATTTATTTTCAAATGACTTATGATATCATAGTCACGAAGCTCAAAATTTGGTCTAACACGACTCCTTTGTATTTGTCTGAATTAGTGTGCTTTAGAGTAGTACCATCACAAATAGTTTTAAAATCTGGTTCCCTTTTTAACTTGATTATTGAATCAAACAAAATTGATTCTATTTTCACTAGATGAAATGACAACTTGTTAGAAACTAAACAGTTACTACCTTATTTAAGATCTTTTGTTAGCAAACGTTCAATTTCTCATCTGCATTAACTAGAAATTTCTGCATATGACAAATAAGTGCAGGAAATATTTATACATTGTTGTCTACCTAATTCAATATGAATGAAACCATCTGACAACATCCCGACTCAAAATCATCATTTTGAAATCATCTAAAAGTAAAGCGTGGTCAACAGTCTCAAAAACTTTCTGCAAATCTAACAGGACCGTGTCAATTAAAAAAAAAACAGTTACCTAAATTTAACCTTCATAATCAGATATTATGTACAATTCTTTTAACTATCTTTGGAATAATACATACAATTAAAACAGGTCTGTAATTGTGGAGGGCGTTCCATGCCAAAATTCTAGACAATTTTTTTTCTTTAATTACTTTTGGAAATGTGAACGTGTATGTGTAGCATTTTATCTGTATACAGAAAATAATATGCCTCTTAATCGAATTCTTTGATTGGAGGTTCTCGCTTTGAAATAAAACTTAACAACTGACGTTAAATACACGTTCACATTTTCAAAAGCAGTTTTCTGAAAGAACACTTTAACTGTTTTGAATTTTGGCAACGAACGCCCTCAATATGTAATTGCCTCCTTCTGTTTTATAACTTATCTTATACAAGGAAACAACACAGGGCAGTTTTAAGGTTCAATGTAACAACACCCTGTATGAAAGAGAAATTAAGAATATGAGGGCAAGTCATAAAAAGCGCTCTCTGTTTAACAAAACGTCATGGAATACCACCCAGCCCCATGGCTTTACTAAACTGACGTTGTTCATATATTTCAATACCTTGTTTTCTTTTCCTATTACCCAAAGATACATCAAATTTTTAAGACCCAGAGTTAGTCCTTGTATTTTGTTTTACCAATACGAAGATGGATTTCGTCAATCGATGTTCACGGCGCCATTAATTTCACCAATCTAAATAGATACAACAAAAAAAAAATCATTATAAAAGCATGCAGTAAAACAAAAAAGGAAAACAAAAAATTGAATTAACTGATACTTAGCATTAATGCATATTTTCTCTAATGATAAACTTTCTCAAATGGGATATTTCAAAACGATCGTTAAACAATTGTTAACAGGCAACCTTTATTTAAATGATTGAGACATTATTAAAACGCGTATTATTATGTAACGGTTAAATTTCAAAAGAATATTCTTAACTTCAATATTTGCACACCTAATCGATGTGACCTTCGACAAAGATCAATACTTTGTGACAATAAAGGGTTTATTATGGATATTTGTAAAAATAAGAAACTTGGCATAGGTATTAAAAGATACATTGCATAGGTATTACTGTAAATTGAATACGGTACATCTGGTTTTTCTTATACATTATTGATGTCAAATATCGAAGGTTGTCGTCGTTTCCAAATTTTCAATCATTTTCAAGACGTTTAGATTTATTTGACATTGTTTAAGAATGTCCGATAAGTTTGCATTTAACACATTACGTAACCATTATGTGGAACAAAATAATCAGAAAATAAAATGATGATAACTTTAAACAGCAGGTGTTAAATAAGCTTTTAAGATCGATATTATTGGATTCTCACAAAATCAAGTAAGGGTGTAACTAATCTTACTTTTCAAGCGGAGATGATTAGTTCTGCTGCCTATTTTCGTATTTGGCTTCTTTATTCTGCGCTTAATGTATCGAAGATATTTTTTATTTTCTATTATTATTTTAGCAATAATATCTTACATATCAAACAAGTGTACTAGATGACGTCTTTATGCTGTTAATAAAAACTCTAAGATTATTCCTATATTTTATTATCATATTTATTATATCAACTGGTACCGATAAACTTAAAATCATGCCGCACAAGTATCTTTAACATTATGAAAAAGGAAACATACAAGGAACGGGAAATACCAGTAAATTCTTTATTCATTAGGCTATTCCTTATTCATTATATGCATTCATAATTGTTATTCATTTTATCGGAGGGAGGACATGGAAAGGAAACAGCCGCACACACATGTTATCCGTAAAAAGATTTTTAGCAGTTTAATATGTGTATATTGTATAGTGACAAAATCAACATTAATCGTCTGGTCCTTCGGGATCATTGATTCCACTTCTTAATTGTGTAAAAGTTTAAATGTCGATTAAGTCGATCCTAGACCTGCCGCTTATCAACAAACTCAATAAGAACGAATGTGCCACTTTCATATTTGCTTTTGTTTTAATTCCTCTTAAGAGATCTCCCGTTGTCCAGATTTTTATCATGGAATTGGGAAGATTATATTAATTCAAACATTTAGCAGCCAACTGTGCTTATACAAATGCATTATTCAGATATACTGTTATAAATGTTGTCAAAATGATTTGTTTTTTTACAAAACGTGGAATTTGGCATTGAATGGTTAATAGTTCAAATGATTTCAGAAAATCCAAAAGAAAATAACAAGTTGTGCTTCGATAATCATTATAGGGTTGATTTACGTCATTATCTCACTAATTGAGCCATAACTTTCATCTTTGCATTTAATTCAGTGTTACAATTTCAATTCTTTTTTTTTTGTAAAAGCCAATGAAGTTGAAATTCCAGTGTAAGTTGAGAGTTATTAAGTCAATAATGTTTAAAATGGATATTACTGTTGAGACTTTAATGATCAAACCGTTCCTTTACTTAAATTATCTTTTTCAATGACATTGAACATCAAACACCTTTTATCTGATTCCGTTGCCGGTTCGGTTTTGCATTAGTTTTCAGGGTGCTTTTTACAGCAATGTAAGGCCCAACTCCCTTACCTAATGTCCTGGAGGTCATGCGTGATATGGTCGCTTTTTGGACCGGCGATTTGTTCTTTAAGGATGTATAGTTCTAGATCGTTGTTAAAAATTAATTTTCTGGAGCCCACCAATAAAACACAATTTGTCTGATTCCGTTACCGATTCGTTTGTTAACGAACCGTAGGGGCAGGCCTTTAGAAGTCAATATAACGATAAGCAATTTGTTCTTTCTGTATATTAATATTCAATGTATGAATTTTCGTAAAAATCAGATTTTTCCATGAACACCATATATCTGATTCCCAATAGATTCGTTAGCTTTGAGGGTATTCTTTACAGCAATGTAAGGCTCAAAGCCCTAATATTAGCAATTTGTCCGGGAGAATTCCATGTGATATGATCGTGTCTTTTTGTTGTTTTTGTTTTACTTCTTGGCAGTTCCTCCTGTTTGTATATGATATTTTGTCAGAAAAACACCAAACAGCATTTTCCTGAGCCAGTCATCATAAAACACAATTGCGCTTCGGTCCTTACATTAGTTTCGAGTTTCCTGTTTACAGCTATATAAGACACAAAGGTAAAACCTAAGGGTAATGCCTCAGAGATGCCCGCATGGCATGGTTGTTTTATTTTTGTGATTGGATATTTGTTTATTCTTTTTATAAAGTTAGACTGACTGAACATTTCGAAATCATTGTCATGAAGAGAAAGTTCTTTTGAAACTGGGTTCTATATTATTCCGAAGGATCGCAAAACATATTGACCGAGCACGGTTTTGTTTGCTGCTTGTGAGATGTTCTTCATATATCAGGATAAAAGAGATATATCGCAAAGTCAAGAAAATGAATGAAAATACAACAGAAAGATTATTTGATAATTAGTCTATCAAAAAATAAACAATTTAGAGTTATGAAATGAAATGAATTTATAAAAATGAATGCAAAATAAATGTATATATAATTAATTAATAATTACCCATAACGTTTATGTTCTCTTACAATGCTCCCTCTATGATCCGTAATATCAATGAATTGTTTTTTGCTATCTTATGTCAAGCAACAAAATAACAAACTGTAAACATTCAGCTGCAAACATTGATATGCACTATTTTAAAATATTTTCGACCTTAAACTTTATTAACCTAATCGATATTGCATAATACATATCGTGCACCTATTGTAAAAAAATAGATTGAAAAAAAAAAAGAAATTTGGCACAAGTTATTAGTATTGTAGATACATTGTTCAATACGAACTTGGCCTTTTGTTCTTCTTTTATGTAGCTGACTTCCGTTTGTGTCATATTGCAAACAAAGTTAAAAAAGAGACATAACTCTTATAACATTATATTTTTAAAATATTGCTTTCAGGATAACGCCCCATGTCTTACAACTTATTATTGTCGTGATAATTAAATGTTCCAAGTTTTATTTTAATCGCCTTGATAGTTGAGGATAATATTTATACGCTCAATCTGTATGTAATATACACCTTCTTAAACGTAATTAGCATTTGTTGCAGTTAAAGGCATATTAAGCCAGGAAATAATGAATAATGGTTTTAGAGCATGCTACATGATTATCACCTTAAGTATTGTTAAATGTGATAATATTTGTCGTAAAAAAGCAAATTGTAAATGAAGTAGTATTTTGATTTCCATATAAAATACTCAATTACTATAAGTGTACTATTGTAAAAATGCAACAGAGGCAAAATATGGCCTTGTAATTGACAAATGAGAAACAGTTTGGATACTTTAACAGGATACAAAAAACTTGGGGAAACAAAGAAACAAGCTTTTGTCTGACATAATGTGCCTTTGATTTAATAATATGCATATGTAAATGATCTTGATAATACAGAAATATTGATTTGATTGTCAGGATTAAGGCTTTTGCTCGTTTAATGTAAAGTGTCATGTCAATGTATCAGTCACATAAACCAAACATGCTTAACACCGTAACATTGGTGAATGAGCTTTGGTATTTAAACATGTTGGTTTGTTTTAATTTCGTTCAATGCAATGCAGAACAAGGGATGGCATAGTAAAGAAATCACATACAAATAGCTATATTTTATTTTGCGAAAAGTATACATTTCCATTTAACACTTGTTCACTGTCTTTTGTGGTTAATTAAAGTTACATTCCATCTAGTTGTGGCATGACTATTAGCTCTTCACAAATAATTTGTACGATTTTAAATGTTAATATCAAACAGATAGGAAATACTTATTTAAAGCAAACGTTTGTTTCATTCTTCCCTCACTCTGTAGCATTTATTTCTTCTCTGGACTTTATGAAGATATTATGATATTAGTCACAATGAGTTTTCCTGATAGCGGATAAAGCCCTTGAACATTTGAGGATCGCCTATCGTCCGCTGCTGGGTATCTGAGCATACGTTTCCTACACACAAATAAGATATTAAATTTTAATATCGACGCTACAGTAACCATATTACGATTTATATGTTGTTCACATTTATTTAGTATATATGCAATCTTTGAACATGAAAGTGTAAAAAATCTCGTTTAATGTAGAGGAAGCCTGTGCTTATTATGCTTATAAAGATATTACCTATAAATAACCTGAATTTTAGTATGCTAGTCCATTGCAATATTTCATTTCAAAGAAAACTAAGAATGATTCTTACATTTTATTGATCAAACATGTTTTTAACATGCATTTGTTTACGGTGTAAAGCGACATTTTATTAAAGCAGAGGACACTAGAAAGGTGAAAAAGAAAGACAATCGAAGCGTCACGTGTTTATAGACACTTTTGTCGTCCTCGTCTTTCTTCATTCATCATCAATAAAATGTTCTTCATGATATACTATTTCGAACATGTAATTTTACGCCAAATTTACAGTAATTAATTAATATATGTTAGGAAAAGACCTCTATAAGCATTGTATGCTTTCGGATCTAATCCTTTTTCAGCATTGTATATTATGTAACTAATGATTGTATCATATGTAATAAATGTTTGTGTGAAAATGTTTGAAATAAAATATGTTTAAACTAAAGTGTTTATCTAGAGTGACCTCAAGCGTCACTGCACGGTTTTTGATACGGGGAAATACACTGGACATCCAAGGGCATGTACGATGCACAATTAAACCTGAAGACAGCTGTATACGGTTTTTTGCATTACTTAACTGATAAAGGAGTGAACCAAGGTTCCAAACATAGTTACATCCCATCCTACCACCAGACAACGAATATCCAAAAGTCTATCTGAAATAGACCTAACGACAGTACTATGATTCCAACGGCCTGTCCCTTTTTAACACATGCTCACTCCATTAGAATACAGACAAAGTGGGACGAAATATGTAAACAAAGCTAAGAAATAATACAAAAACCTGTTTGTATTTGTCAATAATATATGCTTTATGCTTATGACACTGTAATTATTAAAGCAGTGTATTTTCTGCAATTTAAACTATATTTTGTTATATATATTATTTCGATAGCCTCAGTTGTGATCATTGTATTGTTTTTCTGTCTCGGAAGATATTAGGTGATTTTTAATCAGGATCTTAAGGCGCAAAAACACGAAAATGCACCTGTTTTTTACCACCTTCTATTTAGGCATGAGCTCAGTAACTACACATCGCTACACAAACAGAAGAATGTGGCGTGTTTTGTGTGGTGGGGCCAAATGACACTTGAGGTACAGACAACGCACATAGAAAGTAGAGTCTTTTCATATGGAAGGGAAAAGGTCGCCAGGCGAAAACACGTCAAAATTGCAATTTTCCCCTGCCACGCGAAAGAGGTAGTTTTTTTGTGTTTACACATTTTCGTCCCAAAAACATGACCATACAACATGACACAAATCAGTCAACATTAGATACCGTTTAAATATACTTTTTCTTAACACAATTACGTCTATTTTCGCAGATTAAAAAATACATTGAGTAATCAGATGCGCAGTTTTATTGTTTTCAGCTAGGACTCAGTCACTATTATGTCTTACATCAGCGTATGTAAGTCATACATGTACCATCAAATTCAAGAATACACGATATATTTACTTCCCTTTGATAATCGCTTAAAAATGGAATTACAAAGAAAATGGATGAATAGTGAATATACACGACTTTCCATGAAGAATTGCATAACTCCAGTCGACCGAACAAAGTTTTTCAATTGGCTAATATATCACTAATGTGTAATATTACATTTTTATGACTGTGTAATATTACCTCTAAAACATTTATATTCGTAAATTGTGTACAGAAAAAATCTCAACAAGAGTAATATTAAATTCATTTTCCCGATCAAGATGCACTCGAATATGAAACACCATTATATGTATATTCGTGAAGTTACGACTAGTACAATACAAGGTAATGACTGCTAAATATAGAATAAATGTAGATAAATATCTAAATATAATGTATATCATGTATTTCCTATTTTAAGATGACTGTATTATTTTCCTATAAATAAATAAAATGGATATAATGGTATTTATTGTAATATACCCTAAATGTCAACTCATACAAATTGTATTATAACTTTAATAATTACAGTAGTTACATCTGCTAATATATTGCATATGGAAATCGACACCAACTCCCCCAGTGATATATTATAACGCCTAGAGGCAATATCACATACGTGTGTTTCTTGAATCGTTGAATTATTTCACTTGTTTACTTTAAATCATTCAGTTAGCACACTTTGCTTAAAAGCTTTCATTTGTATACATGTGTTCACAATAATAAGTTTTTCAGAAGCCAAAATGACATTGATATGACGCAGTTTATCAATAACAACTACTACAGTTCATTCCCCATGCCTTTACATGCAACATTGCTTAAAATATTTACTTTGGTAGCATGTTTTGAAAAGTGGAAAGTGCTAAACAGGTATATAAAGTAGTAACAAAGTACCATATTTTTTAATGTACTTAAATCTTTTTTCCTTTCTCACCATTATCACAATGTTTTGTTTTATAGTCTTCTACTTCATTTTACACTCAACTATTTAGGTTATATAGCGACTTTCTGGCTAGTAAAAGTAGGAACCGAGCTGGATATCTGTGCATAATTTCATTTGAGAGGGGTTATTAGAGTGTTCGTGGAAATGTTCAAACTACAGTTGACGATTACGCTATTTAGGTAAATAGGCGCACCAAGTAGTTTGACCTTTATTTTATAATGAAATCGTTAAACACATTTTGACATACGATCACTTAAATGTTATATATGATCTTCACTGAAGTATTATTCCAAATATATCATGGAACGCTTGACAAGCGTTGAGAGACGTCCAATTTTTTTATGGTCTCAGGCGGATGGGGTGTAATAAATTACTGTTCAGTTCTTATATCTCTGTTGAACTGCAGACATATCATAATAAGAATATTATCTAGTATACGTTATTGTTGAAGGATATCATTTCTCTGATTTTGACAGATGATATCTATCAAGAAGAGTGAAATGCTCTTCGTCAAAGTAGGCCAATATATCTTTTCAGGTTCAGCTGCTTGTATTTGATGATGACAAAGGTTAACTAGGGACACAGGGAAACTGGCGCTTAAATTTAACTTAAAATCGACCAAATTGCATACGCATTCAATGTTGTTGATATAATATATTTTACAAAATTAACATGAATTTATTTATACATTGTATCATTTCCATTTATGTTTTTGATTAAAGAGTAAATTGTTGACAATTAAGTTTGTATATTTCCAACTCTTTTGATATTTTATGAATGAATTTTTGTTTTCTGGGTTTAATCTAACTTATGATAATAAATTGTTGTCTGTATGCTTTTTTGTTAGGAAAAAAATGTGAGGAGTAACCCATACTAACATAAAGTCAATGACACCATCCAAAGAGGACAGCGTCGTGCAGGGAAGGCAAACAAAAACAAACACATTTCACTGAATACATTTATTGTGTAGTAATCCTGTCAAACGTGATGCAATTTTCTACGTTGTAAAAAAAATGATTTAATATTGTATTGATTATTATTGTACCAACTGACCTTTCAAGTACATAGTATTTGTAAAAACACGATATGACATTTTGGATGCATTTGTTGTCACGGCAATCTTCCATCTCTTCCTTTATATGTTTCATTTATTTTCATCCAAAGAGCTAAGTGGATCCTTTGTTCTATCTTTTGCTTTCATATTCCGTTTGAATAACCCGATATGTCAGGGAACTACTGCAATTAAGTATTGGTCAGCAGAACGGCCATTTAGAACGGGGACCACACAACTCATTTTGCATAGGAAGTGCAATTTAACGCTTTGAGATTTATCACATTAATAATTTTGGCTTGTTAAAATCTTCCGATAAATCTTTTTCCATCACTTATTCTAGATAAACACATATTTCCCTACATTTTTCAAGATCATTAAGCATTTTAAAATTTCTTTCAACGAGCAGTAAATGGAATTGTAATTCATAATTGTATGATTGGGAAATAGAGAAGGATTTTTCAGTATAATGAGAAAAACGTCATTTCTAGCAAAGCAATAGTTATCGTATCCTATATTATCATACGAACAGGTATTTGCTAACGACTATTTATTACTACAAAGCATAGAATTTACATGTCAATATCAATACCCTTATGTACATTTATACATCAACTTGCGTCTAAATTGTTCCCTAGAAGTGCATCTTACTTTTCATTTAGACAGATGATCGATCAACGGCGTGAAACGACAGCTGATTCAGAAAGTTCATCTATGTTTGGCTACTGTCTTACATATGAGATGTGAAAATAATTGAAAAAATATCTGACGTGTTTTTATCTTTCAGATTTATAATAAAAGTTGAGAGACATTCGTCAGCCTTTTTCAGACTGCTTTATCTACAAAATTATTACGAATCGCGGGTTTAAGTTTTATTTCCCATTTGGGCCCGTTTTAATTTTTTTTATTATTTCACACATAACTTGTCCATTTCCTACATTCGCCGCCCTTACGTCTACTCCCGGGTTTGGGATGATGCCTTATGGGTACCCTGCTGTGGTGGCTTTGGTGTGGTGGCTTTTATTTTGTTTTCTTGTTGGACCAAACGGTAAATATCATATAGCAACTTTCCAGCTTAACTAGTTCGGCACTCGGTTTCAAAGGTAAATCTCTGCAATGTACATGTACTTTTGTAAATAATGCTGTCGAGGGCTCACAATTTTTATACTACATAACAGCAGGTGGCAGCTGTAAAATTTGTCCCGTATTTCATTTCAACAGTGTTATATATTTCTAGTCCTTCGGGATCATTGATCTCAACACTTGAGTTGAAAATTGATTTATGCTTAGCTGTGTACGGCAACTAAAACAACGAATATCAATTGTTTTGAAAATACGAGAATACGCCTAGCAGGTCGAAAACACGCCACATTCTGAATTTCATGTTTTTGTCTGCCATCTGGCGTATATTTGCATGGCGGGTGCCACGCTAAAACACAAAATAGCACCTGGTTTTTACCACCTTCTATTTAGGCATAAGCTCAGCAACTACACATCGCTACACAAACAGAAGAATGTGGCGTTTTTTCTGTGGTGGGGCCAAATGACAACGCACATAGAAAGTAGAGTCTTTTCATATGGAAGGGGATGGCAGAGGAAAGGTCGCCTGGCGAAAACACGTCAAAATTGCAATTTCCCCTGCCACGCGAAAGAGGTAGTTTTTGTTTGTGTTTACACATTTTCGCCCCAAAAACATGACCATACAACATGACACAAATCAGGCAACATTAGATTCCGTTTAAATATACTTTTTCTTAACACAATTACGTCCATTTTCGCAGATTAAAAAATACATTGCGTAATCAAATGCGCAGTTTTATTGTTTTCAGCTAGGACTCAGCTACTATTATGTCTTACATCAGCGTATGTAAGTCATACCATCAAATTCAAGAATACACATATATTTACTTCCCTTTGACAAACGCTTAAAAATGGGTGTACAAAGAAAATGGATGAATAGTGAATATACACGACTTTCCTTGAAGGATTGCATAACTCCAGTCGACCGAACAAAGATTTTTGCAATGCAATAGACAAAACTTTTTCAATTGACTAATATATCACACATGTGTAATATTGCATTTATATGACATTGTAATATTATCTCTAAAACATTAATATTCGTAAATTGCGCACAGAAAAAATCCCAACAAGAGTAATTTTAAATCAAGATGCACTCGAATATGAAACATCATTCTATGTATATTCGTGAAGTCACGACTAGTACAATACAAGGTAAATGACTGCTAAATATAGAATAAATGTAGATAAATATCTAGATATAATGTATCTTATGTATTTCCTATTTTAAGATGACTTTATTATTCTTCCTATAAATAAATAAAATGGATAAAATGGTATTTATTGTAACATACCCTAAATGTCAACTCATACAAATTGTATTATAACTTTAATACATATATTGCATATGGAAATCGACCCCAACTCACCCAGTGATATATTATAACGCCTAGAGGCAATATCACATACTTGTGTTTCTTGAATCGTTGAATTATTTCACTTGTTTTCTTTAAATCATCCGGTTAAAAGCTTTCATTTGTATACATGTGTTCACAATAATAAGTTTTTCAGAAGCCAAAATGATATTGATATGACGCAGTTTATCAATAACAACCACTACAGTTCATCATAGCCCATGCCTTTACATGCAACATTGCTTAAAATGCATGTTCTGAAAAGTGGAAAGTGCTAAACAGGTATATAAAGTAGTAACCAAGTACCATAGTTTTTATGTACTTAAAATTTTCTCCTTTCTCACCATTATCACAATGTTTTGTTTCATAGTCTTCTACTTCATTTTACACTCAACTATTTAGGTTATATAGCGACTTTCTGGCTAGTAAAAGTAGGAACCGAGCTGGATATCTGTGCATAATTTCATTTGAGAGGGGTTATTAGAGTGTTCGTTGAAATTTTCAAACTACAGTTGACGATTACGCTAATTAGGTAAATAGGCGCACCAAATAGTTTGACCTTAATTTTATAATGAAATCGTTAAACACATTTTGACATACGATCACTTAAAGATCCTGTATGTTTTGTAATTGAGATTGCATACCACTCTTCATTGAATTATATATGTATGTAATTATGCAAATTTGTCAATTTTCAAACATGGAAGAATATGTAAAATATGTATTGCAAATATTTGTACATATTTAAGGTAATCATTAAATTATATGCATTCATTTCTTATTGGAAAAATTGACATAGAATTTATAGAAAACTAAATTCTAATTACCTCCCTTTATTTACATGAAATATTAAATTCGGTAATATCTTTGTAAATAATGTTTTTGAAACTTACAATATCGATAAATCTTAATTTGAGCATCATCATTTGTATATAAAACCATAAAAATAATGTGTTACAGGATCTTTAAATGTTATATATGATCTTCACTGAAGTATTATTCCAAATATATCATGGAACGCTTGACAAGCGTTGAGAGACGTCCAATTCTTTTTATGGTCTCAGGCGGATGGGGTGTAATAAATTACTGTTCAGTTCTTATATCTCTGTTGAACTGCAGACATATCATAATAAGAATATTATCTAGTATACGTTATTGTTGAAGTATATCATTTCTCTGATTTTGACAGATGATATCTATCAAGAAGAGTGAAACGCTCTTCGTCAAAGTAGGCCAATATATCTTTTCTGGTTCAGCTGATTGTATTTGATGATGACAAAGGTTAACTAGGGACACAGGGAAACTGGCACTTAAATTTAACTTAAAATCGACCAAATAGCATACGCATTCAATGTTGTTGATATAATATACATGATATATTTAACAAAATTAACATGAATTTATTTATACATTGTATCATTTCCAGTTATGTTTTTGATTAAAGAGTAAATTGTAGACATTAAGTTTGTATATTTCGAACTCTTTTGATATTTTATGAATGAATTTTTGTTTTCTGGGTTTAATCTAACTTATGATGATAAATTGTTGTTTGTATGTTTTTTAGGAAAAGAAATGTGAGGAGTAACCCATGCTAACATAAAGTCAATGAAACCATCCAAAAGGGGACAGCGTCTTGCAGGGAAGGCAAACAAAAACAAACACATTTCACTGAATACATTAATTGTGCAGTAATCCTGTCAAAAGTGATGCAATTTTCTACTTTGTAAAAAAATGATTTAATGTTGTATTGATTATTATTGTACCAACTGACCTTTCAAGTATATAGTATTAGTAAAAACACGATATGACATTTTGGATGCATTTGTTGTCACGGCAATATTCCATCTCTTCCTTTATGTGTTTCATTTATTTTCATCCAAAGAGCTAAGTGGATCCTTTGTTCTATCTTTCGCTTTCATATTACTTTTGAATAATCTAGGGGGAACTACTAGAATTAAATATTGGTCAGCAAAACAGTCATTTGGTACGGGGACCACACAACTCATTTTGCATAGGAAGTGAAATTTAACGCTTTGCGATTTATCACATTAATAATTTTGGCTTGTTAAAATTTTCCGATAAATCTTTTTCCATCACTTATTCTAGATAAACACATATTTCATTACTTTTTTCAAGACCATTAAGCATTTTAAAATTTCTTCCAACGTCCAATGAATGGAACTGTAATTCATAATTGTATGATTGGGAAATAGAGAAAGATTTTTCAGTATGACGAGAAATACGTCATTTCTCGCAAAGCAAGATCGATCATATCATATGATATCACATGAAAAGGTACTTGCTAACCTTAATTTAATGCAGTGTATTTATGTGTTTGTAAGACGATTTATTACTACAAAACATAGTATTTACATGTTAATATCAATACCCTTATGTACATTTATACATCAACTTACGTCTAAATTGTTCCCTAGAAGTGCATCTTACTTTTCATTGAGACAGATGATCGATCAACGGCATGAAACGACAGCTGATTCAGAAAGTTCATCTATGTTTGGCTACTGTCTTACATATGAGATGTAAAAATAATTGAAAAAATATCTGACGTGTTTTTATCGTTCATATTTATAATAAAAGTTGAGAGACATTCGTCAGCCTTTTTCAGACTGCTTTATCTACAAAATTATTACGAATCGCGGGTTTGAGTTTTATTTCCCATTTGGGCCCGTTTTAATTTTTTTTATTATTTCACACATAACTTGTCCATCTCCTACATTCGCCGCCCCTAACGTCCACTCCCGGTTTTGGGATGATGCCTTATGGGTGCCCTGCTGTGGTGGCTTTGGTGTGGTGGCTTTTATTTTGTTTTCTTGTTGGACCAAACGGTAAATACCATATGGCAACTTTCCAGCTTAACTAGTTCGGCACTCGGTTTCAAAAGTGAATCTCTGCAATGTTCATGTACTTTTGTAAATAATGCTGTCGAGGGCTCACAATTTCACAATTTTTATATTACATAACAGCAGGTGGCGGCTGTTAAAAGTTGTCCCGTATTTCATTTCAAAAGAGATATATTTTTCTAGTCCTTCGGATCATTGATCTCAACACTTGAGTTGAAAATTGATATATGCTAAGCTGTGTACGGCAACTAAATCTACACATATTGATTGTATTGAAAATGCGAGAATACGGAAAAAAGCAACGGGGTACATATATCTATCAATGATTGTGAATTCGTCAATGAAAATCTGTAAAAAATTGATATGATAAGTAATTTATTAATGATAAAATGAAAATTATATATGAACTTAAAAAAATAAAAGAGTTAAAATGATGTTGACAACATATCTGGAAATATCAGAATTTTATAATCATGTCTCTATGAATATACTGTTCTCATTTAGATGATCACTTTCCTCTTGATCTTAATTTCGGCGAAAGTAGGGCTACAACTGCATTAGATATATTAACTTATCATGCACAAATTTGATATTTCAGTATATCAATAATTGTACACATTCCCTGTGTTAAGATGAGCATATTATAAGAACACAATAAATATAATATCATTTTTGAACTCTACACACATAGGTAAACAAAGTATAATTGCATTGCGTCATTGAAATACATTTTTTAAAAAAGGCAACCTTCACATGACATTAAATATTGGATGCAGCGTTCAATGCATACGAGTAGACGTGCATTCTTTTACTAAAATTAGACACATTTCCAGTAAGTTTCCTAGATTTTAATAATTTTCTGTAATAAGTGTAATTTTCTCAAAGATAAGCATAATCCTTTTCTCGTGACTATGAGTTATTTTAAGTTAATTATGTCTTGTTCTGATTGCTTTCTTGTTATCTTGAGGTCAGAAGTTCAGAATTGTTTTGTTTTTTATTTGTCTTGTGGCATCGGAATAATATTCATTTCTTCCGCATTTCCCATATTTGAAACTGTTAATGGTTACCTTTACCATTGTATGTAAGCGTTTGAACAAAAATAGCCTTTGCAATAGCGCAACAATAATATTTGAATGATATATTTACTTAAAGATTATCATTATCTCGTGACTACGAGTTATTTTTATTTAATTATTTTTGTTCTGATCGTATTGTCATTCTTTTTTACTTTTTAGCAGTTACTTGATTAATTTAACTAACCAAATGGCACCCACAAACCCTAAGTGTCGTCTTTTAGGTATGTGAGCATAAACGAAAATGTTACAAAAATTTTATTTGATATTCTGCATATCAACACTTATAGCAATGCTAAAATACATTGCCGCATGTAAATACATACAGACATTTTAAATTATGCGCTACTAATTATATACTTAAATAAAATGGATTGAGAGGCCACATAAATAGATAGATAAATAGATAAATAAATAAATAAACAAAATAAATAAATAAATACAAATCAGAAACTAAAAAAATCTCGAAATAACATTTCGGACTAATTGGCGATGTCACATATTCGAGGAGTTCTGCTCTCTGTTCTGTTAAATTTATATAGTAGACACATTTATCTTCTCCAACAAGATTTTATATGCAAAATAAAATTCGTTTCGATTTTTTTTCACACTCCAAAGTGTTTTAAATTCGTCGCATTTTTTACACTTTCCATAGTATTGCGCCGGTCTTACTTAAGGTTTGTTATTATTTTTACACATAGCTTTCATCGAATACTGTAAGTACTTTTTCTTTGTTATACTTCAGGTTTTTTTTTATCAAAGACTGACCATACACATTTTACGTCAAATAAATAGAACAATGCTATTGATTTGGACATGTCTTATCAATACCAAGATAGCAACTATAAATCACCATTATCAGAAACTGAAATGATAATACAGTGAAAATTATGACTGTGGTTATATTTCTTGTCAGATCATTTCTCATTGTCAGATGCTATTTGAGTTTCTTTATGTGTATCTTGAAATGTTCCTGAATTGACACTTAAAATAGCAGACTAACCGTCATATGTGCCAATTCTTTAATTCATTTGTAGTGATCTAATTCCCTAACATTTGATTTTATTTTTCAGTGAATCTCATATCTAATTCAGGAACATTGCTAGATCAAAATTAATCGAATATATATGTAAAGATGATTAGAAGCTTAAAACGAATATATAGTTATTTAATGAGTGATCGATTAGTGTTTTTGCAAAATGTTTTTTTACGGACACACCGTGCTTTTGTAAGAAATATTTTGTTACTTCTTTAGAAAGGGCAAACTTAATATTTTCAACACTAATATAATGATTAAGAGCATGTACATATAAGATGCTTAACGCGTGGAGAAAGTGGCACACTGAATGTGAAATCATTTGTCAGCAAAAAAAGTAACCAAAGCACTATTTTGACTTCCATAGAAACTATCGAATCACTATATTTGAATTACCAACAGGCAAAATAATATCTGTGAGTAAGATAATTGGCAAATCAGTTCAATTTTGGAAACTTGAACTGGACACTAACGCTAGAAAGCTTTTGATCATAAAAAATAAGAATAAAACAATGTCTTGGGCATAATGGACCTAACCTTTTCTAAGCGGAAATAGATACACATTAATTTTGTTTCGTTAAGCATGTTTTAAAAATTACAACATCATTGCTCAGTACTGCCAATTGCAAATACATTTTTATCACATAAACCGAGGCGCAGAAGTGTATTAAAGCCATTTAATAGAAACGACATTATACTAGTGTACATGTAATAACATTTTGACGTGACATCATTTCCGTTTATATATAAAATAGCGTTAAAGCGCGCTAAGCGATATAAGCGTTAGGCTACAGCCGTGCCAATGAAAAATGACTCTTTTGACTGTTTACCGTTCTTATTTTATATATGAGATGAATAGAATATTACTTTCGCGTATATTCAATATTTATTGAACTCGTTTAATTAAAGAATATTATGCTCGCCTGAGGCTCGCAAATATGATGTTTGTCAACTCGTTCAATGAATTTAGTATTAAATCTACACTCGTTTTATATTCTTTATATATCAAGTAGTTCTAAAAGTATTAAACCCCAAGTGAAGGTTTTTTTAAGTCACAAAATATAACATAAAAGAAAAACTAGGCAATATCAAATGATTCGTCTTTAAAAATGCATCTCAATTGATTATTTCTTAGTTTTGACGAGACAATTGTTATTGAAGTATGGCAGAAAATTACTACCTGTCTAAAAAGGCGCCAAAAGTTGAGAATGTTTTATTTTTCCATTTTTGTTTTGAAGTTTTTATCCACAGAATCCATGGTTTGAATAAAATGTTCAACACAGAATATCCCTACGAACATTTGCCTTATAATACAATAAAATAGACAAGCTATAAAAGTGTAATGTAATTTGGACATCTCAAGTTAATAAATGTCATTGCACAAAATGTAAAAACACAATATTTTATTAGAGCTGTGACTTTGATGTGCGATGTAATAAAAAAGAAAGGACCAATCTAAAGTCATTTATTTAATGCTTCATCATAACCCATTGATTTTTTGTTTGTATTTTGAGACTTTCTGATCTGTCGCGGTAATATAATGTATATGCATTTGTTTTATCAACCTTAATCAACAATTATGCTATGTTAATTAGCAATTTCTTGGCATCTTGTATGGGTAAAGTATAACATAAATCAAAGATTCGTTAACATGCAATTGTATTTGCTGAATCTTAAGTCAGTAGGATAATGAACATTTGGTTAGAGATCGTAATAAAATCTCATTGTTCCTCCTTACAATAGATCAATAGTAAGAAATCAGGAGGAACAACACGATCAAACTTGCTGCCAGTAGTCATAGGACAAACATTTGTTCAATGCCACACCATCTTTATATATTTGGTATTGACGCAGCGGTCAAAGGGTCAATGTTTTGAAAGAAAAACAATACAGTTTAGTCACGCTTCTCTGTCATTAAAGTATAAGTAGAATTTGGGTATCATCTAGAGAATACAGAGATATACCGTATATCAAGTTTGTAGTTTATGCAAAAAAATGTGCTTCTTAAATGTGTACGAATAAACAGAACTGTTTTTGTTCTATCGCATAATTAAACCTAAATTGCACATACATTTGACCAGAAATGCTTAAAGGACACAGCTACTGTTCACAACTTTCTATTTTTAACCTTTAGCTTACTATCGGCGTCTGAATTTACCGATGAGACTATAATTCGCCGTAATACCAGTTCCGTCCGATCATATCTGGTTGTAAATTTTCAATGAGCACTTAAAAATACAATATCTGAAAATATGAATTTTTTTGACCACATTGAACGGAGGACAAGTCCGTTTTTTAATGTTTAGCTTTGTAAGTGATACGAAAACATTGTAATTAAATTAAGTTAACATTGAATTGCAGGATAGGTTTTTACAAAGATATCAAATAGTTTACCATGGAATGTATGTCTGATTGATATGAACACCGAAACAACTTTCCGTTTCAAGTTTCAAGTGTCTACCTGTCGCTTACTAAAGGATCATTATGTTATGGCTTAGAGATGCTTTCAAAAACTTTTTTATTTTTGGTATCATGTTACAGTATAAAAAATACATGTACTTAGTGTTAAGTTAAATCCAACACCTTATTTAATGCTAACGCCAACACTAATTAAATATATTTCACTTTAATGTATGATCATAATCAACAAAGTAACTTCATTATACCAAAACTCACGTTGCTAAGGAAGTTGATGTCGTCGTGACGTTATGACGTCATAATGACGTTATATAAAGTTTACTAAACAAAAATAAGATGAGATTAACATTAATTATACTTTCTTTCTTTTCTTCTTTTCTGTGATGTTTTGAGTCATTAAAAAGATGTAATATATGAAAAATGTTAAAATTCTACAAGTCTATATAAAATCTTTTGAAATTGTTCCTTCTTGTATTACACACAGCAGATCATATCCGGATGCCCCACGCTCAGTCATACAGTCAGCCAAATGATGTTTCCCTTGGCACCATCGAATTTCTTTGACTTCATTTCTGGACAAAAATTCGCTGATTGCAGCTATATCTACACGAAGACGCTTGTCATCTACTAGCTTGGTTGAATTCACAGCTTCTATTACACTTCTATTGTCCACATAAGCAATTATTGGTATTGTGTGATTGGGTATCCTTAGAGCGTTTTCGATCATTTGTCTGTAATAATATCCACATTCTAATCCTTCTTGTAAACTGAGAGCTTCAGCAGCAATTGTTGATCGTACTACCCTTTTTATTTTGTTGGTATGCCAGAAAAGTGGACAACATTTTCCAGAAGTGTCCATTAACCATACTATATAAGCCGCAGTGCTCCCTGTTCCAGAATTTATGTTGCACAAAGATGCATCTGTGAAGACTGCAATCTTCCAATCACCTACAAAGTTGCTCAATTGTGGGAATCTTATAAAAGACTTGAAGTTTTTCAATCTGTTCACTGCTTTGATCGCCTGAGATAGATCACTCATTGTAGCTTCCTTGAGTTTAGTGCTCAAGTCTATCAACTCAAATGCCATATCGGGCCTTGTTCCTTGCACTACCCAGTTAATCTGACCAATGATTTTCCTGAAAAGAGTCTGTTCTTCAGATGTTAATACTTCCTGTTTATTCTGGACTCTCTTTGTGTCAATCTGTCTGCTCTCTATGTTTTCCACATATCTAGATTGGTCCAGAATAATTGCATTGCTCTCCTGAGAAATCCTGAAACCAATATAATCAAACTGTCCTTTTTCAATTTTTCCTGCAACAAATCGTTTTCGTAATTTAGTCAGGACCTTCTCCAAACATTCATCACCAGCATGAAGAAAATCATCAACATGACAACAAATAATGCCGTTAAGCTTGTCTCCAGTGTGCAGAAAGAACATTGCTGGATCCATCTCTGATATATGACACCCTAATCTAATTAACTCGTCTTTCACACTTAGATAGAATTGTCTTGCTCCGTCTTTGAGGCCATAAAGTCCATGTTTAAGTTTCCAAATTATTCCAGCGATAGTGTCACTTTCCTTTGGAGGTTTAATGTAGACTTCCCTCCGAATTTCTTTTCCCTGTAGAAACGCCGACTTTATATCTGTGGTTTTTACAATCCAATTATTTACAGCTGCAAGTGCAAGAAATGTTCTAAGTGTTCCTTTTCCCACTGTTGGACTGTCACTTTGCATCACATATTCTTCCTCAAATCCGCGTACAACAAGTCGAGCCTTTGTTTGACCATTTTTGTGAGTTATCACCCATCTTGTTGATAAAGTTACCTGACCATAATCTTGAACTTCTTCATATGTGCCAAAGTGTTGCAGCTTCTGAAGTTCACAAATTTTAGCAGATGTGACTTCATCATCAGCACAAGTCTGTTTCATTACCAAATTAACCTCATTTGTTAACATTTTCCATTGAACTGCCTCCAGATTAATACTCTTCTTCTCTTTGCTGATATCTTCCTCTATATTATACCAAAACTTGTTTCTGCCTGTTGCTTTTCCAGCCCTTCCTAGTATTTTTGCTTGTATCCACTGATCTGTATCCTGTGCTCTATATTGTATGTTGTCATTTGCCTTCAATGTCCTTTCTTCAGGTGGAATATTTTGAATGTTGTTTTCCAAACTAGCTGATGATCTATCTGACATGTTTGACTGCAAGTTCTTAAATGGATCTGAGGATGGTATGTCCTCGTTTATGGTCTGCATACTTGTCTGATCTGAGGTTTGCTGGTCAGCTAATGTGCCCTCATTAGCATTGCTTCTTTCTTCTTCCAGACTTTCATAACTGTTTGCCTCACGATTATCAGAACTCATATAATCATTTACCCTCTGCAGCCTATTAGGCGATACTCGCACAAACACTGCTCCATGTCTAACAAACACCACTTTTCCATCTTGAAATACCACCTTTCCAGGTCCAAGCCAACGCTCTTTTCCCTCTCGCTTGTAGAAAACATTATCACCATGTTCAAAAACTTGTTCAGAAGCCCGTACTTTATTACGTAGAGCTCTCCTTATTCTTTCGTCAGCTTCCGACTGAATGAATGCTCTCCGAGCAGCATGCAAAACATTCAAATGCCTTGCAAATTCCTCACTGCTGGTGGTCCCTTGTAATGCAGGCAAGTTTTCACTCATAATATTGGGAATATTGGGGTTCTGCCCAAAAACAAGCTGATGACTGCTAAAACCATTCCACATCTGTAAAGAATTTCTTGCCATATTCGCCCATGATAGTAACGTCTGCAAGTCTACTTTCCCACAATCTGCCTGTAACTTAATCAGCATCATATCTGTTATAGCATGCACTCTCTCACATAAACCATTCTGAAATGGACTTTGACCAGATGTTGTGCATAATTTAATGTTCAGTATTGACGTGATCTCTCTTACTTCATCTGAATTGAATTCACCACCGTTGTCAGTCATTAATGAGCCCATCACGCCAAACTTGCCTACCCATTCCCTCATCAGTGCATCTATAATCTTTTCTGGCTTCTTTCTGTTGATAAACGTTGACACCGTATATCTGGACCACATGTCTATAATGTGTAAAATCCAGCAGCCGTTCCATTGCTTAAGATCCATCGCAACTTTTTCATTGAACTTGGAAGCCATAGGCATACCCACAACAGGCCTTGATGGAGTTTTTGCATACATCTTGCAAAGTTCACAATTGTTAGTAATGAGATCAAGAGTTTCCTCAAATTCTTCTCTCCAGATACCTGCATCTTTCATAAGTGCTGACAGCCGTTTCTTAGGTGGGTGTGCAAATTGCCTGTGCAATTTCACAAATGTTTTGTATCTCTCATTTTTGCTTAAATCATCAAAGTTTACAGCACAAACACTTTCTACAGGTACCTCTACCGTCTTATCTATCGGAATACAGTAATGACCTGATGTTGTCAAATTTAAAGCCACCTCTTTTCCCATAATGCTAGCTGTGTCGTTTTCTAGATCCATTTTTATAGCAGCCCTCTTCATTGCTGTCCGAGACAATAACAGGGGAATGTCCGACTCCACAACATCTGTTTTGATGAAAACATCTTTGCCAGCAATCACTGCAGGTATACAGTATTCTCCTTTTGATGTTAGGCATGTCCCACCACCAAACTTGAAAACTCTCTGACTATCTAACTGTGTTACTCTCTGTTTATCTCCTACATCTAATGACTGTATATAGTTATTTATCCAGTTTTTACCACACACTGTACTGCTGCAAGCACTATCAAGAACAGCACAATTTCGAGCATCTACACCCAAACGCTGAATCTCATCCTTATTGTAACCTGTAAACAATACTGCATGTTCCTCTTCAACAGCATTCACTTTCTTCATGTTTTCCCAGCTATGGGGGCATGCCTGTAGCAGATGCCTATATGAAGCACAAGACTTGCAGGTAAGCGTTCTGCCATCTGGACCAATAGGATTGATACACCATAAATGTCTACACTATGTAAGAAGATCTGGTAATACGCTCTGCTGCCACTTGTTAAGTTAAATCCAACACTAGTTGCGACAAAGAAGGACTAGTTTTTACGTATTTTGCTCTGTTTGTAATTGGTATAATCATAGCGAATGAGTATGGAAGTCAAAATACTACTTTGTTTACATTTTGCTACCTTAAAGACATAATTATAAGAATCCATGATTAAAACATTATTAAACACATGTTTCACATTTCGAAAAAATAGAATAAATTATATGGATTTCTGAGGCATAATGTGCCCTTAAGTTACAAATTGAATGGGACATTTCTCTAAGTTTTTTGTATTTTATCAAAGCATGTAATAGGACTAAAATCAAAAAGACCTGCTTCATATATTATAAATAAAAGGCATTATATTATTAATATTTGTATATCAGATGCTTTTAAAAATAAAAAAAACATTGGCCAGTCTTAGCTAAATGACATTTTTTTTTACTTAAAGTTTAAAACATGGTCGTATTATACAGAAATAGCATCAATTTCATAGGTAAAAGATATATAATTATATGTATGAAAAAGTAACAAAACAAATAAAAAAGACAAACAACAACAACAATCATAAAAAACAGCATCAACATTGTAATTCATTGAAATGTACTCGTTACTTCGACGTAAGGAAAATCACAGTTTTGTATAATAAATGTTACTTCAAAATCATATTGTGACAATGAAAATACTAAATTATTGGCTGATAATAAATTTTCTAAATTTTCCTAATAATGTTTTACTTTAAGTGTCCCCTACTGTGTATTGACGTCATCATGACATCATCATGACGTCCATGAGGTTAAAATAATGTACGTGCATATCATTCTGTTATAGTTATGATTTCTTTGATTTTCATTTTCCTAATCTTAAGAAACTTTCTGAATGTTTATTTGCTTGTAATTGATTTTGAAATAGCATGACGTTTTTTTCACATACTCACAACGTTTTTGTTTTGTTAACATAAAGCACAATATAATAAAATACGAATGCATGAACAACATTAGTCTAGATATATATCATGTATCTTTTAAAATGCCTTGATAATGGAGTCATTAACAAAAAGTATATTTCATTTTAAAACATACACGACATAGTGATTAGTCTTGATACATACTTTATGTTCAGAAACAATAAACATCTTTATATCAGAGTTATTGACTTTGTAAAACCTCCAATTATGATAACAAACGGCACGATAATACCATCTTAGTTTAAAAGACAGATGCTGCATGTACAAGTTTAACCAATAATTTTCTTAGTTCAAAAGGGCCTCAATTTTGCCAAAACCTAAAGCTGTCGAAGAAATGTGTAAAGATTTAACCCATTGCCTTCAGTAGTCTTGAATATACAAACTTGCACACAAAAACTAAACAAGACGGCAACACCGATGCCGACGCCGGGGTAAGTAGTTAAGCTTCCCCTTTTCTTCGAATATTCGAAGTATAAATGAGATTCAGAAATTTGTCAGTTTGTTTTTTGTTTAGAAAATGATTGCAGTCGTACGTTTTCTTGACTAGTTTGCACAGAGGTGTTAATATCAAAGAGTATATACATCAACACGTCAAAAATTGCTATGTCGTGTATGTTTTAAAATGAAATCTTCTCTTTTGTAACTGCCTCCATTAAATCTAAGATTTCTAAAGATGATTTGTAAAAGCAATCATTTTTTTTTTACAATTTCAACAATGACATTTCAAAAATCACAGATATATCTGCAAGAGAAAGGTTTGTATACGATAACTTTTGTATTCAACAAACTGTGATGTAAACTGTTTTAAAGAATCGAACAGTTAAAAAGACGAAAAATGACAATGTTTATTAATTTTACTTTATTTAATGCATATGTCGTTACTGTTTTTTATTTTAAAAACAACCAAGACCTTAAAAACACTTCTGGATGTTTTTTTAAGCTTTCTACTGGATCTGTTAAATTCATTTTTATGTTATTTATATGCAAATAAATAGATTGTTGAAAAAAATGTTAAAACTTAAAGCTTCATTTTATAAATTTCATGAAAACAGAAATAGATACATGTAAATTTGTTTAATAAATTGGTTCCATATCGACCCCTGCTCTTGGTGTCCAGACGATCAATTTGAACGTATAAGCTTAAAAGTCAGGTGCTTTATACATTTCCAATTTACATGTGGAACTCCGCATTTGGGTTATTTGAACATCAACAGAAAATCAACAAACATGTCTTTAAGGAGCAGTCTTAATTTAACGGTATATTACCGCATTATATAACGGATGTTTTGAAAATTTTACTTGTTGATAACTCTTATATAAACGACAGACCTAATGTACCGCGAAGCCAAAACGGTAAAAATTGATTAGATGGGAAAATCCTACTTTTCCGTTTACAGCTATTGCTTTTTAGAAGTCTAATTCTTGTGACGTAGTGCATACACAAGCAAATTGCTGTCTTCATTTGCATCTTAAAGTTCTTATGAGTTATCGTGGGGTTTTCCTTTTAAAATTATAATTTCTGAAAAATATTTGTTTAGATGTACAACATAACTGCTAAAAGGATAAAAAAGTGTAAACTGTTTGGTTTTTAGACCGACGGCAAAATATTCTACGTTTTTAAAAAAATGCAGCTTTAAATCAAAAACAAATGCACGAACCGTATGTAGAGCAACTGTTCAAAGTTAACACGATAGATCATTTTATGAACAAATATCATATTATGATGCAATTGCACTATAATTATACTCAAAGAGAAAGCCAAAATACCAGACCTCAATGAAAAACTAAAGAAGCCCATTGTAAGCAAATAACCCGTGACATTTAAATACTTCAATATACAACTGATCGTCTTACTCAAGGTGAATCACTGGTCAGATATATTTGTCATTGTCGAACTGTCATTGTTGAAATTGCAAAAATTGATTGCTTTTCCAAATCGTCTTTAGAAATCTGAGACACACCAAATGAATTTTCTTCCAAGCCATTCTTTCATGCGTGCTTTGTATGGTGTAATTTACTTACTTCTGGAAATCTAAATTGCGTCTTTTGTGGAGAAAATATTGTTATTTACAAGTGACATTGACAGGAAATATTTCCGTTGTTGGCGAACAAGACAATCAATATAAAACTGAAACGATGTTCAAGAAGAGATGTCAGCCGTTAATGCAACATTAGGAGATCTGCAATACGCATTCCTATAAGGTGCTCATAACCTGTATTGATGTAGTGAAATATAGAAATACCTCAAATAATAATTATAATAATAATAAAAATAATAATAATAATAATAATAATTAATAATAATATTAATAAATAATAATAATTATAATTATAATAAAAATAAAAACTGATGGTAATAATAATAATAATAATAATAATAATGTTATTATCAAAACAATCATTTTTAATATAACATTGTTATTGTTTATTATTTATAACACATATAAATAATCTGATAGTTTTGTGGCTGCAATATGCTCAGTTTTCAAAATCACTCAGATAGTTATTTTATCTGCACCATGAATAGAATGATTCGTTTGTTGATTACTTTCTTTAAAGAAAAAGCAAGCTATAGGTTTCACATTAAGTGAAATATCTTGAGCATCTTAGATTTCAGTTTAAAGAAAGCAGTAATAGTGTAAACACATTGTCATAATTTATTTTATCGCGACTGATATTGACGTGTTCTTCTGTTATTATACTTAAAGATATACTATGCTCATCTTTGAGTAAAATATTTTGATCGAAGAAATTTATTAAAACCTATGAAATTCTTACTGAATATGTCTAATTTGAATAAAAAATGAATAAAACTATGCATTGGAAGTCACATTTTCTATTATAGGACAAGTAAAGTTGGTCTTTTCTTAAAAAAACTGCCAGTTTTTTTAACGACACTATATATTCATATTGTGACGACCTATAGTGTGTAGAGTTTTAAACATGACATATCAACTTTGTGTAAAGTCAAAACATGTTTATTTCATATTTACAAAGAGACTATGTAGCAATTATCAATATTTTCTGATATCAAATTTGAGCATAGTATATCTTTAATATTAATAATTCAAGCATAGATCTTACAATATTTGTCTGTTTATGGTAAGATCCAAGAAAAACAAACATTAAAATGAGCTTCATCGCGTAATGTTATACTTGCATGTTGTCTGAAATGCAAGAAAATGACTACTTAATACCATACCTTAACATATAATTAAATAATAGAATAAGATATAAGTGCAAATATAAGTAATCATATATTTTACCACCTAAATTTGGATTCCGGTTGCTAGATACTAGTTCGAACTCACATGAGGTAAACTCCTGCTTTGCATTGACGTCAGAAACATCGACTGTGATAATGGTTTGAAATGTCTTCATAGTATTAATTACAAAAATATATATCTGAAATAATTGTGCAACAAACATTCAAGATACAGCTATCAGGTCGGACGTACACACAGACTGTTACAAAACTGCACATTGTAAAACGTACAGGCCAAATGTTACTGCATAAACATCTAGAATTATCTAGAAATAGATAGATTCCTCAGAATCAAGGGAACAACAAAGTTATTTGAAAACTTCATAAATGGGTTAATTGAGTCTGTTTATGAGAGATTATGGAAAAGTGCAATAACTCCTTAGCCCCCGTAGAGGGCTTAATCGGTATTCAAAAGATATGAAATCACATGGTTGTGGTCAACCTTTTCTCAAGGAAGAGATAAAAAAGAAGAAACAGAAGACTTAGCTAGTTTTCCCTCGAAAAAAGCGGTCTACACTAGTCTTATAAAACTTCGTCTAAAATATGTAGATGTACGTAACTTTCCTCAAGGATTGGACATCTTATTTGCAGTTTACAAAAGTAGTTTGAAACATAAATGTATGGTCGTAGACATATACCTATTAAATCTTCTAAATTTAACATATCTAAATACGAACTCTTACTAGTGTTTTCTCTTGGGACGAATTAATGCGTCTTCAAAGCAACCATTGTAAACATCAAAAACCTTATTATGGTAGGCAAATAGCGATTTGTAAGGCATTAATTCGTCTCACGGAAGTATTTTTATTCGAGGCTGAATATCAGCAATGGAATTTTTAATCTGAACCGAATATTCCATTACCACAACGAAAATCGTTGCTTTGAAAGTATCTTTAGCACAAAAGTCATACATAAAACACATGCCATGATATTGAATGCGACATAATTTACAAAAAAATAAAACATAAAATGTTAATAGGATATTGCACCGTTGATTTATTTTCTAATAAGTGAATGTTCACAAGTGTTTTGAATGTTAATTCTGCTTCAGGGGGCCTTGGACGGTAGCTTACATTTACGACCACCGTCTATGAACAGGTTCATTCAAACCGAGACAGCAATTGTTTCAAATTTGTTCATGACTTAATTTTTATTTTCTCTTTTTGGGATACGGTGCCTATGCCAAGTGGTTTTTTTGTGATCTTCGTTGGAAGGGAACGAACACTAAAGTCGTCCAAGATTTATCTTGAAATATTAAAAAAGTAATGGAAGAAAATAAAACCATGACTGTGTATTGTGTTGTTTTCTGCTCCACACAGGCCATAAAATGTGACGTGGTAGTGCACTTTGTTGGTGAAAAGAATATTTTGCTTCGCTCATAGTTATTTTGGTGGTTACATATTCGTTTGTATAATCTCCTTTGCCATCGGTATCTAGGGAGGGAACCAGGTTATTCGTGAAATTGAATTACACGCATCTGTTGTTCATAAAATGAGTGACAATTTGATTACACGAATGGTTGACTGTTTATAGGACGTAAGGTGTCAAGTTCATGGAAATAAAATAAGAAAGATTGAAATGAAATTGATAATCAAATCATGAAAATATAATGTACTTTTGTCCAAATTGTCCGAGTGATTATGTTTTCGAATTTGATGATCAATTTATCTCTGACTTTGATGTAGTCATCATTGAGCTCGTAGCACGTGTATTATAGGACAAGGACACACAATTTTTAATGATGATTTTTAGCTGGTAAGCAAATAGTGGTAAAGATGATGAATGAAGAATATATCATTGTCCAACAACATTGACATGGCACTCTTGCATTTGACCCTATAGTCGGTATATTCCGTAAATATTTCGATCTACTTGTAAATCGATATGAATGTAAATATCCAATTGTTTATATGGTGTAAATTGACAATTTCTCTAATAGTCCAGTCAATTTGTGAAAAAATACTTCAGAAAATGGGAAAAGCACCAAACTTGGTACAAATGGACGTTGATATATATAAGAAAACTTGAGCATGGGACCCATTTTTTAAAATCCAATATGGCGGGAAAAATCCAAAATGGCCGCCATACGTGTTAAAATTTTCAAAAACGCTTGTTTTTACTAAGAGAACTTGATAGATAGCTGCACATTAGGGTTTTGTAATCAGAAAAAATAGTTGTTATTAGAATTTAAACATTGCTTTATCTTTTTAAAGCTATTACACTTAACATATTTTATTATTTCTGTTTGTCATTAGTTTTCACGACCCTGGAAATCAGATGAAATAAAATATTGTAGAGGTCTGTCTCCTAAAGATGTTAAAACATCATTTTTTACAACATCCCTTATTGTTTACAATGTTAATTTATCACAAGGAAATACTTATAAAAAAGATTGAACAAAATTATTTAAAAATTGTGGCATAACTCGAGCAAACGGAAATTAAATATCTGCCCGTCAAGTCAGGTGTACGCCTTGTAATTTTACCTTGTTGATCGCTGTGTAAGGGATCAAGCAAAGAATGTGTGAATAACAGAATTATAAGCTATCATGTGTTAAATTTTAACAGTCATTTGGTATTTGAATTGTCATATCATAAAAATATGAATTTTATTAAAGTGCATTTTTTAGAATATGTGAAAGAAAAAAACGAAAAACTGGCAGACATAATTATATAACGTACATTTTGTCAAAGCAGATGTCTCTGGTCAAAGTATGCGTTACAGAAAATAAATTCATTCTAAACTATTCCTTTTATTCATATATGAAAGTACATGACTGTCCATTTGTTGTATAAAAAGGGAATGATAATTTTGTAGAAATTTGCAGTTTACAGACTCAGATTTTGACACACCTTTGATGAAATAACTGCTTTTAAACACTACACATTGGTTTTCGATTGATTAACTGCTAACTTGACACCAACTTTCAAGACTTATCTAGTTAGAAGTTACACTAACTCATTATTGTAAATAACATCAACCTTTCTTTACCTTCGGGATGTATCAAAAATTGATAAAATACCCCTCTTCCTTCCTTAATGCCACCACCACCCTCAATTATATGTCAAATTCCATTTACGTGTCCTTAAGGGTGCGCTGTGCCACAAAATTTTATACTTAGTTGCTGGGTTTCATGACTTTTGGCCTCCGTTTGCAATCATGTTTTCTCATATTTTTAAACAAAATTCCAAAAGGCATGTTCTTACAAGTTTTTATTTTAGACATTACAAAGTCAACAGCCCTTTATGTAAAGACTCGGCATTTCCGCGCTATTATCAGATCAAGGAAAACAATTGACTAACGTGCTAGATAATTTGCCATATCTTGACACTGATCTTCTTCTGAGGGCCTAAAATGTTTGTAAGATTCAAGAAACATCACCAAGTCTAAGGTTTAGAACGAATGGGACAGACATTGAAAATAATATAAGTACGCCTTGCTTCCCATAAAACATCAGAAACCTAGGGTATTTCTTAATTCTGACAGCTCTCGATCATGCTAATGAGAACAGACTTTGTGATGAAATTGTGTTGTTTGTTATTATTGAGAGTCTCTGTCAGTATTTTGTGCTGGGTTTTGTTGTTATAGCTCAGCAGTTTCCAGACATGACAACAAATTCCAAATTTTCGTTGACATGCTTAAACAAGACAAGAGTAAAAGATTTGATTTTCATCATCAAGATCAAGAACGTAAATTCCAAAATAGGCTATAAAAGCAGCTTTTGTTCCTTTATGACGAATTTGATCTGACATGTGCAATTCTTTTCATGGTATGTGACGTAATTACGAACAATTCAATAGAACGAGAATGATGGTTGCGATTTAGTACAGTCTCGAAGCTCAAATAGGATAAGCATAATGGTTCTCTTGTTTGCAGTTAGAATTGTCCCAAAGAGCAACTTTACAAAGATAAAGAGCAAATATCCTAACTAAGGCTCTTTGCAAGCAATCCAAGGTTTGTAATTGTGTTCTAGAACAAAACAAAAGTGACATTGACCTTGCTCCCAGATATCTAAATAGCAATCCAAAGCTGCATCTTAATACAAGCTACCCACACAGCAAGTTTAGAGTCAATATGTGAAAGCAAACTCAAATTATTACGTGAAAACTGAGTTTATTTTTTAAGCAACAGTGATCTTGACCTTGTGCACACACACCTTGGTAGCAATACAAAGTTGCATTTTGATATAAGCTACCCACATACTATTTTTTGTGCAACAGTGACCTTGACCTTAATCACAGACACCAAGGTAGCAACCCCAAGATGCCTCTTGATAAAGCTACCCATACACCAAGTTTGTTGTCAATAGGCCAAAGCAAACTCGAACTATTGAGCGAAAACTGAATTTCTATTTTTAGCAGCAGTGACCTTGATCACAAACACCTGGGGAGCAATCCCAAGCTGCCTCTTGATATAAGCTATCCAAAACACACAAAGTTTGGTGTCTATAGGCAAAAGCAAACTCAAGTTGAGCGGAAACCAAAAGTTTACGTCCGCTCACCTGCCCGCCTGCCGACTTCAGCATGACAATTACCGGTTTTCGTTGAAACCTGATTAACAAATTTATATGACTTAACATTTTCAGGACTGCATTCCATGAACGTTGGTCTCTGTTGTATTCATATTTTGAGATTCTTGTGGTTTATTAAGCATGTTAAGTCACGGTTGTTATTGTTATCAAGTCTAAGGCTGTCAATCCTTTCAGGACTATGTTTAACATAAACTTCAGATAAAGTCTTACCTCAGATAGACTTCAGTCAACTAGAGAGATACTTGATATCATTATAATACATGAAATAAGACACTCAGCTTCACCCATAGAATTTCAATAGAGCTTGCAAAACACAAAAACTAAGATTTAATATTGAACGTAAATGATGAAATAAAAACCTTTAAGGAATACGCAAAAAAATTAATGACAATACCAAAATTATCTTATGTACTCAAATCACGCTAAAAAGACATTTGTAAAAGTCCAAACATAAATTTTGGTATCAATTCTATTTATTTTGAGTTTGAAGCGTAAATATAAACAAAATTTAGCTGCCGACAGAATCACCGATTACTGTCAAGTGTATATATTTTGAGGATTTACAGATAAATGAAAAATTCAAAACGAAGAAATGAAAATGTTGCCTGTGTCTCCCTTTAAAAAACATGAAAATAAATATTTGGGTTATATCTTTAAGGTTGTAGTCACTCTCAAATTGAATTATGAATAATCCAGCATGAAAGTGATGTAACATTTAATGGATCTGAGAGCTCAATGCCTACAGGACTGTGTGTGTGTAGTCTATGCATAATGAGGTTCAATCCACCATTTCAGGCACTATATAGTACCTTGGATACATACCCTTTTGTTCATAGTAATATAAGATTTGTTTAACATGGAATTTAGGTAATATTTGGTGCTAGCAAAATATTGTTTAATAAGCTGAAGGAAATATAAATACTTCCAGCTTTCCTTGCATTTACAGGAATGGAATATGTTAAGACATCCTATTCTGTTTGTAAATTATGTAGATTCAGACATTACAATTTGAAGACTTCTTATATGGTAAATTGCTCACAATCTACACATGAAGCATTTTAAGGCATTATATCTCATAGTTATTTGACACGACGTCTACTTAGGATTACAACAAATAAATTTAATATGAGAAAATAATCAAAAAATATTTCAAAGTACTGAAATAGACTGTTTTGTAATTTCAGCAACTTGTTACCATAGAAACAGAAACAATTAATAGCATTATAATTGTAAACTAGTATCATTGATTATAAGTAATGCAAATATCTCATGTTAAGTGTGAACTTGGGTAATTTCCAGTATAATTGTAACTATAAATAGCCTCTACTGGAAAAGAAAGGTGATAATTCCATGTAATGGCGGCCATTTTGAAACATGGCTGCCATGGCAACCATCTTGGCATATATAAAATGGGTCCCATGCCCAAAATGTTTCGTTTGTCTTTATTAACATCTGTGCCAAGTTTCATGCTTTTCCCATTTTCTGAAGTATTTTAGCATATTTTGTTACAAATTGACTGGACTATAAGCGCAGTAGGTAAAGGGGTTTTACTTACAGAATGTGGACGTAAACTGATAGGTTCGAATCCTATTTCAGCGATTTTGTTTCTTTCTTATTCTAATTATAAAATTGTCATTCTCTAAACACTTTTGCAAACCTTTTTGTTGTGTGTACTATCTACATGTATGTAGTATTTTTAATAACTTCCTTTATAGCTAGTATGCCATAATTTATATACAATTGCATAACGTCACAAACAGAACCGTTGAATGATACTGTAATGAAATTGAAAATATAATTGTGTATACCAATTAAAAGGTATTCTAAAACCAGGCGTAGTAAAACGATTTCAAATTAATTCTTGCAAGTAAATTAAAAAAAAAATCATAACATGTTTTGGTCAGGAATCGAACAAGATACCTTTAGATCGGTAGTCCGACATCTATACCGATACATCACACCTCACTGACGAGAGAAGTTAGCAAATATATCGATATATTCCATAGATACTGGCCATTTTTTATTTAAATGACCTTTACGAAAATTAATGAAGTGCCATGTCAATATTGTTGGAAAATATTTTGTCTAATAGTTAATATAGTTTGTGTATTTAAAACAAAAATAAAATATAATTATATTTTCAATGAATACAGCAATGATTGTCAGCACAGTAATTTCTTGACATTACAAGTTAAGTTGATGATGCGGACTTAATGTATTATGTCTTGCACGACTTTTTACACGACTTGACACATGCGCAGAACTGTGTGTTTTACGACACATGATATGATAGCCTCTAAAGCGAATTAAAATGCATCATTTAAGTTAACGGGTATACAATTTACCAGTTTCGTCTTCTCTGTATGGACAAAATCATATAACCTCAATAGGTGATTTAAAACTAAAACAAAACGAAATCTTAATTTATGAAAACAAATGCCGACAAGGTTAAATGACAAAGAAACTTATACGTAAAATGTGCGACAAACACTTACAGAAATATCCTACATAACGAGTATGTAATTAATATACTCAGCTATTAAAACTGCATTTGTCTGAATCACTATAACATGTATAACCACTGAATATATACTAAATATTGTTCTAAATTCAAAGCTTGACGAATAACAATAATATAAATACAACAGGGTAATGATTAATATTTTATCACACGCATGTTTTCCCAGTCTACCGGTACATGGACTGCTGATGGTAAATTGTGCGTTTTAAAGTGTTATGTTCATGCAGAGTAAATAAGGAAAAAATAAAACGAAAACAATAACATGATAATTATGGAAAGAGCAAGGTTCACTAAGCACCAAAAATGGCCCCATCTTAGATATTGATAAAAACCTAAAGGTGTATAGTACAATGTGTTACATTTTCAAAATTGACATTTATTAGGCATGTCTGGTTACTATGACGACATAATGACGTCATAATTAGAGCACCTGTTTAATTCAATTAAATCACAGATTTGACGACAACTTTCATACAAGACTTATAAATTTGTGTGTTTGACTGAATTAAACTCATAAAGAAAGCAATATATTACTTATATATTGTAAACAAAATTATAATTTAGTTAAAATTAGACTATTGTGTCACAAAACTAATATAAAAGATAAATGGGGCTCATGTCGGATATTCCAAATTCGGATATATAGAAATGAAAATGTGAATGCATATTATTTTTCGCCTAACTAAATGTATTTATTTTTATTTTTATAAATACAAATACTGTAAGTTTGTTCAATTTTTAATAATAAATGTCGAATTTGCTTGTTTTATTCATCTACCTCTTACCTAATGCTTAAAATAAGGATGTATAGAATCAATCGCAATTTTAACGGCCTTTTTAGTCAGTTTTTTGACAAGGAATTTGAACATAATAATAATAATAATAATAATAATAATAATAATAATAATAATAATGATAATAATAATAATCATAATTATTATTATTATTATTATTTAATAATAATAATAATAATTATTATTATTATTATTATAACACAAAAACAGATAGGTATTTTCTGTCTAACTTAAAGCAGCACGCCTCCAGATTAATGCTATTTTTTTGTGAAAATTTTGAAAATGATATAAAATGTATATTATTTTATAGTAAATTAAAGAAAGCAATTTACACATTATCAATGACACTTACAACCCACGTTCATTACAAAAAATACTCAAAATATGCATGAAAAGCCCTTACTGCCTTAGTAACGCAATAGAAATCAGGTGAAAAATACTGCAAAAATCAGACATAAATCGTACATAACGAGAATTTTTACTTTGATCTTGAATTTCTTTGCTTTTCTTAAAATCTCAGTACATTTTTTCTCAAGTTTGATTTTATAAAATATTTTTGCTCATCTGGAGGCATGCAGCTTTAACTAAACTTACACTGAGTAACTATATACATGTAAGCAAATAGTTTGTATACTAGGAATTATTGACTTATTCCAATGTAAAGTGTAAAAGTCCGACTAAATTAAATAAACTAATAGATATAAAAGTATGTTAGATTTTTTTTTGTCAAGTAAAAATAATGTTTGACTGTATGCTCTTTCGGAGTAAATGCAATATTTGATACTGAACTGCAAATTTGATACTATTTTCTTTTATGAATTATGATACAGCCAAATCCAGAAAACGATTTGTGTTATTTATAATTATGGAAATCAGACTTTTATTACAAATGTAATGTAATGATTTATGACGATATGAGAACTGAGAAAAAACAAGAACTGTCACAGAACGTGACAAATGCCCCCCGAAGGATTCTAGTTTTATAAACCACTTATTACATGTTAAGTGTGGTGGTAAAAATTGACAAAGTTCGAACCCCAGCAGTGAACTATATGTTTATACAAAGAAAACCTAGGTCTTGTTCACAACACACTGTCCATCTATGGTGACTTTATATTTTTAAATAAAAATTGAAACTTCAAATGTATATGGAAGTTACAGAGCGACACAAACAACCACCATTTATATGTACATATATAACATAAATATTGAAAAAGTTTAAGCCCCAGCAGTGACCTTAAACTTAAGGCATAGGAACACGGGTCTTAAGGGCAACACATTATACATTTATGATAATTTCATATGTGAAATAAAAAATATAATCCTTTCATTCATATTAGTTTCAGAGCAGACACAACCATCTCTGCCTATATGTATATTAATATCAAAATTGACAAAGTTTGAACCCCTACAGTGACCTTGACCTAAGTCATAGAAACCAGAGTCTTGTTCGCGACACACCATGCATCTATGGTTATTTCATATATGAAAGAAAAATTAAAACCCTTTAGAGCGGACACGACCACCACTGTCTATATGTACATGTATAAAGCCTGAATGACTGACGGAATGACAGACTGACAGACAGACAGACAGTTCGATTTTAATATGCCACCCTTCGGGGGCATAAAAACATTTTTTTACATGTATCCATAATTAATGTGACATAAAACAACCCTAAGTAAATTTTGGTTTATATCATTCCAATATGCCCTTACATCTATATAATGATTGTAAATTAAACATTTAACATAATGAAGTCTACAATTAAAAATTTAGTTTAGCATTGTCTCTATTACTGTTACTTTTAACAATTCTCTTTCACACTGTATTGAATGGCTATCAATTTCAAAATACCGCTACATGGTCAGCAAGATTATCAGCCCAATTTCTCACTCCTGACTGAGTCTCACCACTCCTCATGGTGTCCATATGCGAGGTACCATGAAACGGTGGAGACATCAGAACACATTTAAACTATGTACATGCACCAGCCACAAAAAGGCAGTAATACGCATCAATGCTGTCATTAATCTAGATAATCCAATCTATGTAGTTATGGCTGCTTACATGTATGGTCTGCAATTTCGTGCATAAAATAAAAGGATCCTTTGTGAAAAAGGACAAGTCAAGACTTTCTGTGTAGTTATTCTGGGAAACAGCTAGAGCTTAATACCATGCTTTTTTCTCATCCTGGGAAAGTCTACTGAAGACATTTCATCCGTTGACTCCTAACATATTTCCTGCTTTGGCAATGTGAATATTTTTTAATGACAATAATACTAAATTAATAAGATTTAAACCTTCTTGCTGAACTTTTAAGCAATTAAATGTCTAACAAATCTTTAATAACTATAAAAAAGCATTGACTCATAATTTAAAAAAATGAAGGAATAAAATTTAATACATTAAGGAAATAACATATTATTTACTGAAAAAGTACTATCTATTTTATTATTTATGAAAACGATAATGAAAAAAAAAAGAAAGAAAAAAGAGTTCATGATCAAGGTTTAAACTCAATTCTCCTGGGTGAGAGGCTCCCATGCTACCACTGAGCTAATGCAACATTCCACCATGTTATGACATCATTTACAAGTAGTTTTACATATACATCTATGCAGACGATGTGGAGTTATAGAGTTTAAATACTCTAATACAGTATTTTTAAATTGTTTTGAGACTTGCAATCATTTTATTTTCACAAAGTAAATTGAATTCTTTTAATCTGCCTTTTAAAAAGACATGAAAACCTATTAATCACTGTGCAGTTGTTTTTGTTGTTGTTGTTGTTTTTGAGGGCAAAAGAAAAGTAGGCTATTCAGCAATAAAATAGCCTGAACAGCATAACTTCTTTCAATGAATCAATAAAATTACATAACAACACCTTGCTAATTCTATGAATGAAATATTTATGGCATAAACATAATTTCAGCATTTCTTTATAAACGTTTACATTTAATTCTTTTAACCTGTCAGAGTTTTGTTTACAACCGTTATGTACAGTGGAAACCGTCGAACTCGTACCAAAACTTCATCGTACTCATTTTAGTGAAAGTGCCTTTAATTTACTAGAAATGATTTTCCTGCAAACATTTATTAAAATATATGTTATGAATCATATTTCAACAACTTAGAACAAATATTAATAATGTTGAGTGCAATATACATGCTCCATGGTTTGCATTTAATGAAATAAATGTCAGAAAATGACGTTTAGATATTAGATAAAAATCTAATTTTGGAATAGAGCACAGGCAAGCCCCAACTTTATATTGATAAAGTTGAAGCCTTTGATACATTACAACACAATGTGTAATGATTTTGTTGGGGCTCGACTGTGCTGATACTTTAATTTTCGTTTAAAACACAAAAATACGTGAATTTTCCTAATTTTGCTGGAAATAGGGGTATTTCCATAGAACATAAATCATACTAAATGTAAACATATGTCTATAAATTCATATGTTTTTAACAGTTTAAGGATTGAACTTATAAATAAAACCTAAAAACAAGAACTTTGCATCAAATTATTTTTTGCCAAAATCTTGGGCAAAAATCCATGGTTAGTGAACCTAGCTCTTTAATCAGGATATCTTAGGATGCTTGAGATTAAAAAAAAAAAAACAATCCATACATTTAATATAATGAAATTTTGTCTGTGTTCATTAACCAGACTGACTTATCTAACCATTCTCCCCCTTTCCTCAGACAGTTATTCTTTTTGCAAATGAAAATATCAAATATGCTGACTAATATGTCAAGTTACTTAGACAGACAATGTCTTACTTAACGAATAATTAACTTTCAATTAACTTTGACTTTAATATGATAAAAACGCCACGAATCAGGACCATATGCAAACACGTCTAATGCACCAACTCGATTAATCCCCATGATGTATATGCATTCATTGTAATTCCTTCATCAGCCGTAAATAATTGAAAAGAAACTCACTATTAATGTTGTCTGTCCCGTGGTTAAATATACATAAAATAATAAATAATTATGTCTCTAGTCTTGACGATGTGATTGAAAGAAATATATTTTTATGAATATTTTGATATTTCTTGATAAATACAGTCTTGATAAAATAATCCATTGACTTTAAATTGCTTTTATTACATGATATTTGTTATTGACATAGAAGAAATCGGTATGCTTCTTAAGCCCCTTTAACTGTTAGGTTTGGCTAATCGCATACATTTTTAACACGGTTATTTCGATGATAATTCAAATAGGTAAGTATAACTCGCATCATCCTTAAAATGACCACACATCTATATTACTAGTAACACCACGTGATATTTATTGTACCAAAGAAAATGAGAAGTAAATTTTTTGATCCCTAGATAATCTGTATCCTCAAATTTATCAAATAAATTACTCCTTTTTCTTTAAAAGAAACTAAGCACATATCCAAGAAACTCTCTTTATATCAGATCAAATTAATAATCGGTAATTACTTCCACAAAAACTTCTTCGTCGCATTAAAACCGAAATTTATTATATTTCTTTTAACATTGTGATCGGATGTTTGGTTATTAATGTAACGTGAAGCTCATTTCACAAAACACAAAATATCTGTAACTGACTTGCAGACCTTCCTGTTCTGTTTCTTTGACATTTTGTTGGCCATATCTTTGCGGTCGATTCACCTTATCTAATCTGCTTTCCTAGATAACAGTAATAACAAATTTCTCAGTCTTTGGATATTTTATGCAGATCTATATTTTATCCTGAACATTTTTTTTCCCAAATCACCTCCTGGCCAATCACCAAATACCAGTTAAGTATATAACAGTCGGTCTTTTGAAATAAACAGTGGCTTAAGCTCAACATGGCAATTCAAACTTTGTGATAATGCCAATGAAAGGTAGATTGTGAGGAAAGATTGCAGCCGGCTTATGTGACCTACTCTCAGGTCCTTTTCCAGGAACCAACTATTGTATTGACAACTCTTTGGGGAACAATGACGAAAATGATAACATTTTTTACCGGGATTTCATGTCATAAATTGTGACAACAGAAACGTTTGTCCTTTATTATCATCTAACCCTATGAATTTCCATATGTTGTAGAACAACAGGCTGACTATCTCATTATGATTATATGTAGACGTTAATATGTTCTGTTTAATTCATGGACACTCGAGGTTAGGGTGAGGCATTATTGCAGCTGGTTGACAATTCTATCAAATCTTGCCTCCAAAATTAGAATATCTAAATGTCTGCCGTTTAATTAAACACACTTAGTGATGTTCATGACACAAATTGGTACTTACCAATTAGATAAAGAATGTTTGGATGGCTTTATAATGTATTCCTCATTTTTCAAGATTTGAAACGCTTACAAATGAATGTAATTTGATTGTCAAATTGTACGAAATATTTTATGTATTCATATCTGATTTACCAAAGGCAGTGTTTTTAAACAATGTACATTATGTTGTCTCAGTTACTTTAATTTAATTTGTTAATATATCATATCAGTCCATGTTTTGAAGACAAATTAAATGAATCGAATAAATAACTAATTTTATATCCAGGTAGATGCTGATAAGTTATCATATTAGCGTCTTTGTCACACATGATGATAAGTAAATTCGAACGACGATCGAGAATTGTTTAAAATCAGGGCATGACACATTTCAAATAGTCTTAGAGATAAATATTTATGTAATATAGTTTCAACTGATTTTACATTAATGCAACTTTTCAAAAAGAAGTTATTTTATTAGTACAAGATTAAAGTACATGATGACATCATATTTTCAGTAATAATTTCCAAAATAGTTTTTTTTGATAAATTAATAATTTGATACTTGTTGTGTTAAGGAAACAAACTTGAAATAAATGTATTTTCATTGTTTAGCCTAAAATGAATATTAAAATGTTCTTTACAATTCTTAATAAAATATATTACATGTATATCCCCATGACTTAATTTAAGATAAACAGTTAATTTCATTGAAAATGTTATTGTTAGTACTTGAAACGCCTCCCTCATTTATGATCCTTTGGGTGCCTTTGCTTTTTAGATAGTGTAGGTGCTGCGTTGTATAAACATTGCTCTACCGTTTTGTTTTTGTTTTCACTTTTATTGTCTTTGTAATACTTGATGCTCTTTTTACAGTTTTAAATTAGACCACGACTATATCACACTTTTTCATTTTTTTAACTAAACTTATAATTATACTTTACTTCATAAAAATATCTTTATAAACCAAACAGTGAGTTGTTTTTTAGGTATGTTTCCTTTTAAAATGTATGCCTTTTCTGTTGAAAGAATGCATTGTCCATTAATTCTTACGGAACTAGAATAAGAATTATAGACTAAACCACAGCATATCGCCTTCTTATTGGTTAAGCCGTAGTGTTTATTCATCTGATGTCTTCATGTTAATGATCTGTTACATAAGAAAATAAAAAGTCAATAGTGTCTGGCAGATGATGTAAACATCAGAAAATATATCTCGCTACTTTACATTAGATGCCAATACAGAGTTTGAGAGTTTACTTTGCTGGAAAATATGACATATAGAGACAACACATTTTAAAACTTACCATTCCCTGTTCTTGTTTCACACTTAGCATCTGATAAAAGTGCATTTTTAAACACAGGAGTAACGATGGATAAGGCCAGTCATATGTTCTGGCATTATAACGCATGGCTGAAATCTTACTACATTCATTTTGTTTAAATTATGAAAAAAGTGTATACTTCGAAACATTTTTGTTGTAAATAACCGTATATGCGAGTAATCAATTCATTGCTTATACATTTTACAGAAGCAATCTAACGTGTAAATAAAAAAAAATAAAAAATGATGAATTAATTTTGATAGAACTTCAATTCATAGATTAATTTTCGCGCACATTCTTAAAATATAACGCCCCCTCAACATTAAATAAACACTTATCTAAAGCCTCTTGCGCAATCACTTATATGTGTCAAATCAAAAGATGTTAAAACACAGTATCGATCGTTGCATAAGATAGAATGGTTCTCACTACATTAATTTCAGACAAAAATGTTCTCAGCAGCAGAGAGTAAAAAATGGCAAATCTGATCTGGAAAATGAATCAGGGAAATGTTTAATGCAGGAACACTAGTTTAATACCAACAGTTTATTGTAGATTTTGAAAAGAATTGCCATCAACGGAACAAGAGTCACAAAAATACATGAGGTTAACTACGTCATTTTAAAAGTGAACCATTGTTCATATTACATTGTAATTACATTTGACATAATACAAAAACTGTTGCAGTCTTCAATTGTAAAGTTTTTTTTTCAGTAATCTATTGAAATGATCAACATACTTAAGAATTTAATAAAAATTAAAACACTCTTTTGTGTTCCGTACAAGGTTTTTTACCTATAAATATTTGTATTTCCTTTTCTAATAAAATGTGTAATAAAATTGAGTGAAAACTTCCAATTTAATGGAAATGGTAATCAATATACATATCAAATGCTTTCAAAAGGAAGATGTCAATTTTGTACATATTCATACAAATCATAATTCTGTCATTTAATCATTCAACATATGCAACGAATTAGGACATTTTAAACCATAACGACATTTGTATAATTAACATAAGTTAAACAATGTTTCTTTAAGCATACTGTTCATGTGTTATTCCATGTAATACCTTCTATAAATAAAGTTATAAATAAGGTCATATAACAACAATAAATCGAACGTTTCCTTGGAAATTAAACAGACGCCAGAATAATGATTGTTCCTATAAAATTTTAAATATACTTTAAACAAACTTTAGCTCTTTGATTGAATGCAGTGTCTATGACAATACAAACACAACACTTCAACCAGAGTAACACAAGCAAACAAAGTGTACCATTCTCAAATTGATGTACAACGAAGTAAGCATATAAACAGTAGTACAATATTTTGATACTGCTATTATCAAGACTTGTCTTTCGGGAAATAGACTTAAATCGTTTTGAAGATAAAAAATCATGGAAAGGTAAAATTAATGTTACCAAATCAAAATCAACTTAAGAACTTTTCAGCAATGGAGAGAAAATGACGTATTTAAGCCTTAAAGTGATATACAGGAAAAAAAGAAAGATTTCTTCATTCTGAATTTGTCATTCAATGTTTTGTTTATGACCTTCAAATGAAAACATTAACCAGTCCCTGGATAAAAAAATTGTCTCCCTATCATGAGAAAAGGGTTTATTTGATAACCTGACCCACGCGATTCATGTTAGAATTTAATTTTTCGCTCAAAATATCGCAGTGAACTATGGGACCGTTAAAGTAATGTCAAGTGATCGACCCAGACTTGTTTCAAACTTACACTATCTTGCCATGCTTGTTTTTGTATATGTAACTTCCAAAACATGCTCTTGTCACATGACGTGTTTAAATATAACTTATTTATAACTTAAAATATAAAAAACCGTCAAGATGCCTGGAATTTTAAAAAAAAATACCATTTAAAATGTGGTTTGAGTAAAAAAGATCAATTTAATGTTTTTGCCATACATTTGCCTGTGTATTTCTTTAACATATGAAAGTACAGCCTTGTTGTCTCACAAGTATTATATGTATCTTATTATAAAATACCTTCAATAAAATGACCCGATGAAGTGTATTATATACATTTTGTGGTTGTCTTTAAAATTTTCTTAATTTTGTAAAATATTTACTTTAATTTTCCGTATCCATGCAATGTTTTGCACTTGTTTGCACAGTGTACCAAAACCAGTTAAGATAATATGGCACCGAAACAGGAAAGATGATTTTGGCAAACCTCGGGTGTTACAAACTCCAAAGCAAAAACTTCGGTAAAAACCAGCTCATCTGCTGAGACTAACAGATGCGTAGACTTCGGTACTTGAACCAATTTAGCTGTGTCTTCCTATACCTTAATCCTTATAGGCAAAACCTCAGCTGGAAGGGGTTTTTGTTTGCACAACGCCAAAGTATGTTTAAGGAGACATCTTTCCAAAACATTCAAAACAAACACTCATGAATCCTTGAAACGATATTTGCGGGTGAACCTTACAAGCATCAAGGCGTAAATCTACGCTTACAAAAAAGATAGGCAGGTATTTACGTAAGGACGTTTAATTCGAGGTAAAACCAATCTGTTTGAGATAAATTATGGTCTTCTGTTTCCGATATAAATGTCCATATATAGAAGCTCGAAGAGATACACTTTATCTCGTATTTATCTCCTACACTAGGTTCATTTTGAAATTCATGTTTAACACATAATAATCAATGCTTAAACTCCCTGCTGAAACGGAATATTATGATGGTTAAAAAGTAAATTTTAAATTATACTAATTGAATTATCTTGAAATCTCTGTGATAAAACATATGTGCATATCAGGTATACATATCGATAAATAGACAAAATGAAATCGAGCCTGAATCATTGTCTATTATGCCGTTTTGTGCGTTCTTTATGGGAACCATTTTCTATATTTTACAACATTGAAGAAATTGTGATGGCATATTATGTTAAAAGTGATGCAAGTGATCAACATACATGTATTTCAAACATTTGTGCTAAGATGCAATGCTCAATAAAAATATAATAAAAGTGCAAGAAATATATATTTTAACAAAACCTGTAGAAATGAAATGATGGCAAATCGGCCGTTTACAATTTAATACAACATGCAAGTATGATCTCTAATATAAATAAAATGCAAAACAGATGTGTTTTTGGCCAAAACGGAATACTACTCGTTTCATTTCCCTAATATCTTTTTCATAAATAACTTGTATGACAAGGCGTATTTTTTTGAAAGCACTGGTCAAAACATTTTCTTTTTTCCCTAAATGTCGGCTCCGACATTTTACGAGAAATACCGTCTATTTAAAAAAAAGAGTAGTTCCATTTGTGCAAGTACTGTACTGAATCTAATAACATGTTATATTATGAGACAAAAAGTAACTTCCATCGATACTGTCTGCATGATGATATCAAATTCAGAAATTATAGCTGTCTTGTTTAGATAAGATATCTAGTATACATTTAAAATGTCTGCTACGAAAGTAAATCACGACAGATGCAAATTATTAGCCAATATTTCTCGTAGAATGCACATCTTAGGTAATCATGTATAATTTATTATAACATAAATGTTAAAAAGTGTTTTAAGGAAAATTTCTTTTAAAAATTCAAATCCTTTATCAAGAAGCTGAGAAATATTGCATGTGTATTTAACCATATTTTTATTCTCGTAACGGCAAAATCATTAGTTTATCGAACAATCTCTTATTAAACAAAATTAACTTATTGAGTTGTTCACAGGAATCTGCGGGGGAAAAGTCAGAAAAATATTATCGTGAACTTTGGCATCTGCAATTGCCTTGCGGGCTGCTGAAAGAGTAGTCAAGGTAACCACGGGCTACTCTTATACCTTTAGCCTTCTCCTTTATCACAAGCCCTTTGTCATTAAAATGCTTGCACACAACCGTTGAGAACTTAAGGTAGGTTTGAGATTGTTTGGAAAGTGTTAACAAATATGTTATGGAAAGAACTGCTTGTTCTAAGTAATATCTTATGCGGTTTCTTTCTAACTTCGTTTCTGAAGCCAATGTCAAGTGCTTTATATTTCCGTTAAGAAGAGAACGAAAGTTTTCTAAATAGGTCTAGTTCAGAGATTTTTTTACAATCGGTCGCTAGCAGACAAAATTAAAACTTAGAAATTGAGCTCGGTACAAATGTATGAAGATATGTGTTAGAGAAATAGTTCTATTTTACAAAGGTTATTCACGTGCGGATTACCTTTCACATGTCATGTATATATCCATATAAGATATACAATCAGCTAAACGATTTAAACAGACTGAATGTAAAAGTGTTATCACAAATGAATCGGTCTTCGCTATTTAATAAGCTCTAATTCTACGAAACAAGTCAATTAAATAAGTCAAGGTGTATCTCCGAAAATGATAGAAATACCAGTAAATGATAGAAATATCCAGCTGCAAGCTTAAGCAAACTGACAAATTTTTATTAAAGCACGGCCATGTGCCTTACATAGAATTGTCAACAAAACAGGTACATGTATATTCAAATATTTAAACTATATATTACATATCATATTATTATCTGTTGTTATATATTATGTAGCTTAAATTTTAAAAAATTGGATGCATGATACGTCTTTCTTAATTTTGAAACATTATAATCACTAGCAAAAGAAAGTCTGGTCAGAAGAAAACATTTTGCTGTAGTAAAAGTTTATTTTTAAGACATATCTTTTTGTCTTTCTTGACGCTTTTCATGAGCTGCCATAAACATCTCTTCCAACTGTTTGCACACTGCTTGTATAAACTTTTTAATGGTTTCTGAATCAAAAGTACTCTTCATTTATTTATCTTTTACTTTGAAAGTGTACACGATGGTTTGAATATTTACAAAGCACTTCATTTTCTATAAAACAATGATTACATTGAGTACATGTTTTATTTGACCTTTGTGTGTGTCTAGAACATAATTTCTTCTTATCAATAACTGGCGATGCAATTGCCTTTGAGAGGAATTTCATTAGTTAAAATAAAAACAACTAAAATTTATTTTTTAACTTCTACATAAATTTACATTAGTACAACATCTATTTACAATATATCTTTTTTTTAAACAATTAACAAATAACAAAATAAAATAGTGTGTCTTATAAATTGAAACATACATATATATATGACATTTTTTCCCCTCAAGCATTTTCTAAAAAAAAATAAGAAGGCATGGCTCTTGAAAGTCATCAGATTAAAAACACCACAATTAAGAAACATTGACATTTTCCGTATGGAAAACTTACATTAAATTAGTTCCATATATTTAGTCTATAAATTATAAAAACTTCATGTGGAACATTTTTCACAGTAATTACAACTCTTGCTAATCGTCTCACACAAGCCAGAAAATAGGAATATATCAATAATATACTTTTCAACACAAACCTTCTTTAAAACAATTATTACAAAAACGTCATGACACTGTGGACTACTTTTTGAATTGTAAAACCATTTTACCACGAGAACACAGGATTCATTTGTTTATAGTTATATTTGAAATCCGCACATAAAACAACCACTTCCAGAACAGCTACTATCACCACTGATACTAATACCGCTATTGCTCCTACTGTCACCACTACTTCAACTAAAACTACCACTCATACAACCGGCGCACCTCACCACATTTACTACTACATTTACTACCACCGCTACTACTACCATTATTATACCACCATTACTACTTAATACCACAACTACCACTACCACAACTACTACTACAACCATCATTAGTTAACTCTAACTACCACATATATCACCGGCGCAACCATCCCATTAATACTACTACCAACATTCGACTACTTTCACCATTACTGTAACTGTAAGTAATACTAAAAAAGCAACGCCGTCACAATTAATATTGCTTCCATTAAATAAATAACAATAAATGAAAAAAGAAATATCTCACCAACGCCATCCACTGTGACAGTAATAAAAAACTTAATATTCAAACGATTTCTATTTTGAAGCAAAACAGACAATTGCATGTAAGAGAGAAAGCTGTTCCTATCTTTATACAAAATCTACAAGTATTTGTATTGAATGAAAGTAATTAGGCTCATATCAAAGGAAGCTTGTCGTGAATGATATCAGATCAGTGAATATAAATCCTCAAAATCTCTCTTCTTTGCATTGGTTTTGACGTTTATTAAGTTTCTGCAAATGCAATGACGGAATTACTTTGGTTTCTGTCATCATTTTGCAAGATCTTGTCAAAGGAATTTAAATTTTTTCAATTTTAAGACTCCTAATCAATAAATGGAAATAAAAATATCAGGAAATGGGCAAAACAATCTGAATCAATAAGGCATAATTATGATTGCAACGTTCATCGTTATTTTCAAGTTTTTGAACAAATTCGAGAGATAAATTTATATTCTTGCAGTCTGCTTTATGACTGAAAATCTTACTTTAATTAATACGTTTTTAGTTGACCTTTAAATAACTTTTTCAGTTGGATAATATATTGTGGATAAATACTTTACTGGAACGGAAATAATTATGAAAACAATTACGCGAAATTTCTACCTTAAGAAATTTTAAATAAAATGAAATGAAATCCCAGGCATAAAATATAAGGTTGCTAGATTTGAATTAACTTACATATCCCGAAGTAAGTTCAAAACCCGCAAAGAGCGATAAATCTAGTATGTGGCGAATCTATCATACTTGATTGTAGCCACTCAAATATGTAAAACATGCCAGCTTTCTGAACATTTGTCAGTTATGTCTTAGTGAACTAATAAATGCTTGCGAAAAAATACCAGATGGCTTTAAAGTGAAGAAGTTAACTTTAATTAATAAAATGGAAATTTGAAAGTTGTATGCCTCCAGATGAGTCAAACTATTTCGGGAAAGAGTTTAAGAAAAGTAAAAGATTCTAGATTAAAGTAAGAAGTTACATGTAATGTGCGATAGATGACTGATTTTGCCATATTCATTACCATATGTCTACTGGTTTACTTACACGTTAAGGGTCATTTGTGCATATGTTAGTCTATTTTAATTGGTAATTCATATTGATTTTAGGTGCCATTGGCAATGTGTAAATCGCTTAACAATATTTTACTTTTAAATACATTTTTAAAATGTTCGTGAAAATATACATAAATCTAGAGTCACGCTGCTTTAAAGTTCTCCTGAAAACGCCAAAAATGGTGACTATAAACACTGCTATAAGCATTTGGTAAATAACAAAATTATTATGACCAACCTATAATAATACATTTTTATTTTTTTTTTAAATTTTTGATTCATAATAGTAAATCTATAAGATATTAAACAACAGTCTTGTCCCTTGTGACAGCAAACTTACAGACAAATATTAAAATTTATGATATTCATTATATAGTAAGAATAGCTGATAATGTAAATTAAGTCCTGATAGTAAAGGTAAATGAGTTCAAAAGGGGATAAATGCTTTTATAAATGACAAGTTTAATCGGATTTCTAAGGCAATCGTAACATTAGATTCTATTTTAAACAAGAAATGTTTATTTCCATACAATATATGTGTCACAATCCAACAAATCCGTCAAGAATTTATGTTCATTACTTAGTTATGCATAAAAATCCGTATCAGAGTTCAGAACAGGTTAAATGGAACATAACATTATAATTTTGCCTGGAACTGTATGTATAATTATGATCGACAAGATACACTATATAATCGATTCTCGAATATATAACGCCATTTTTGTTGTCAGTACAAAATTGTCCACGCTGAATTTGAAATACATTTCTTTTTGAAAAAGATTATTTCCATTATTGGCGTACATTATTTTTTAAGGTAAAGTTAACTTTCATTAAGAAAGTCCATTAATTGCATCGTGTTAACCATTTAGAATTATATTACTTAGGAAAAAAGTCAAAAATTCCTCACAAAAATCCACGTTTCTCATATTAACTTCAAACAAAACAAGTATGTAAAATTATACATTTATTTTTCTTGTTGTCCTAACAACGCTTCCAAGGTCATATGGCTACTTTAGAGACTAACTTGTTGAGCAAAGACCTACGGTGCCCCTCTGTGCATCATTTTAGACAGGAGAAAACACCTGAGTAGAAACAATAACCTACCGTATACTTAAGTGAACATTAAAATATCAAATATTACGAATTTATTTCATGACAATGTGTTTGAATTTATTGCTAAATGAAATGTAACCATATTATCAGCTTATGAGTCTATCTGCTATCAACATATAATATTATACGTATAAACAGTATTTACTTTAATATCATATTTGTTAACATTTATGCATTTCCAAGGCTTGTTGCGTAAAAGAAAAATAACAATTATCAATGGATAAAACGGATAAACGTTTTGGTGAAATAGACACCATCTTATAATTTTACATTGTGGTGTATTGCCAGACAAACCTCATGCCGCATTGCTTTCCTTTTCAACATATTCAAAATAATTATGATTCGTTGCTAGATAAAAACAAACGGTTTTGTCTGATCTTTCAAATAGTTCCATTTAATTGAAACTGTGTTACAACTTGAATTATACGATATCTTCTTCATGATTCACGCTTAGTCACCTTTACTGTTTTGCGTGAAAGAATTACTTATTGAATCTTTGGAATAATGTTTTGTAGACAGTGCATTGTAAAAACATGTATTTTACCCCAAGCATGTCGGTGGCGTATGGATATAGCCATGCGCCTGATCATGATCTGCACTGTTCCGTTTCATTCAGTCCATACCATTTTATTACATTATGTTGTTTTTTGATGTTTTATTTGGTCTTTTTTGCATCATTTTCTATAATATAATACTTACTGTTTACAAACGTTGTTCTGCAAAGCTTCGGTGATTTACATTATACATGATAATCATGACATTTTTGTTATAAATCAGTTACTTGCTAGATGCATAGTAGAGGATATATAAATTGGTGTAAATGCCAGAATAGGGTAAAACCTAAACATTATGTCAATAATTTCTGCCAATATATATACATATGTTTAACTCACGAATAAAATAAAGCAGATAATATGTGCACAATACCTAATTCGGTTTATTGATATCAATAAGAAATGTATATTTAATAGTATTAGTATAAACTACATGAAATTTAACATAGCTCTAACTTGTGAACAAAGATACTTGTGACAGATGTCATCCAACAACATAAGTTTCACGATCAAGTTTGTTAAAGAAAGAATCGCATAATAAGATGTGAAACTTAGCTTAGTAAAATTGCATGTTATTTTCATATTTATAAAAGTAAAATCTTTCCTAGTTTGATATGCATTTTGTAAACATATTGACCAAACTCAAAGCAACTGGATAAAATGATCCCTTTATATGCGAATCACCTTACACTCCTACAAACGGTGTCAGTTGGAAGGATAAAACATGGAAATTAAAATAAAGCTAAATAAACAACTTTGTAAATGAATATTACTATACTAGCTGAAGTTCATGAAACCCCGAGACAGTATTCGAAAAAATGAACGCAGCAAAGAATGTGTTTTTCTAAATCTTTTGATGCCATCTTATACTTGTATAACATGCACGTGAATAATTTCCATCGGTGTATTCATTTTGAGATCAAAAATATAAGTAAAGAGATGAATATTGTTTAGATTAAACAGCGCGCATACTTTTGATTTTGCATCTTATTTAAATAAGAAATATATATTTTCTGGTTATATAATCTGTTCCCAGACGGAATCAATAAAAGTTTGCATACACTTAAACAAACTTCTCTGAAACGACTGGAACCTAAATGCACATTAAGCCTGAAATACTATTATCTCTCTGAGGGAACAGCAAATTAGTACTTCTAATATATAAATTATAATGTTTAAATCATTAACAGTTTGTCAAAATGCTTATCACGTTAATAAAGTTTTGAGAACAAAACCATGAGCTTTAACAAACACCAGAACTGTTTTTGCGCAGAATATTTCCTTACATAAAAAACTTAAAAATACTTTTGAAAAAAGAATGTTTTGAAAAGGGGAAAAAACGTGTTTTTGTCTAAGCAGATAAAGTTAATTTTTTGACTGCTGTTTGAAAATGTGATAAAATAGAGTAAAACAGAATCCTTAAAGAAATTCCAACACAACAAAATTGAAAATGTTGCAGGCTCGGTTTGATTGAGCCTGTTCATGGACGGTACTGGAAAGTGCAAGTTACCGTCAACGCCCCCTAGCACCGGCTTAAGCAGAATTCAACATTTAACACGAAAATGGTGAAATTTTGAATTTAGAGACATCCACAGATGTGTTCACACGGCAGTTATCATGGAACCTTCAATGTGACACAGTAGTGCCATTCCATGAAAAGCGCGGCATATGATACATAAGTTGTGTCTCTAAAGTTGTATAAAATTGCCCCGTTTTGTACGTTGCTCGAAACATCTGCAGAGTGTTAAATTGATTGTTTAAATATAATAATTTGATATTTATTTTCTCATATTATTTTTCGTGTTCATTTATCATTTAACTTCTGAAAGTTCTTAGACTAGAACATTATAGTTTATGAATTTCTGTATAATAACCAATTAATATTTAAAATTTGATGTACATTTTTTTCAATGCAACGTACAAGGAAATATGTTTAATCGCTTATACATGTATCTATATAAAAACAACATGCCTCCAGGCCCATGCTATTTTTCATAAAAAAATAAAAATGCATTTAAAAGTAAAATATTGTGAAGTGAAATAAGTAGTTTACATATTGCAAACGGCATTTACAATCCACATATATTACCAATGCCATTTTTTTTTGTTTTGTTTTTTTACTCCTCGGAGCGTTAGACAAAACCACGACAAAGCGACAATTCTATGCAGTATTTACGCACATGACTTGAAAATTATTTCTTGAATCTTGAATCTTCTAACTTTTTTACAATTTAATCACATTCTCCTCAAGTTTGATTTTCTTGAAATGTTTGGCATTAAAAATTAAGTTGTTTTTAGTTCAATGAAATTCTTGCATTGCTTAAAGATAACAAATGTGCATTGATTTATTGAAGATTAAAGAAGCAAATGAAACGAATATTTATTTAGTTCTGACAAAGCACACATCTTATTTTTGCATCTTATTTAAATACGGAAGATATAACTTTGAATATCCAGACAGAATCAATGGAAGTTTGCATACACTTGAGAAACGCTAACTGATCAAGTTTGACATAAACGAACAAATAAAGGTGAAAGACAACTTTGCGCAGAAACATTCCTTACAAGTGGAGGACACCCCCGCCCCCGTTCGAGAAAACAAAACTAAACAAAATAACAAACAAACAAGTACATTTCAAATCATTTCTAAACAATAAATCTTAAATAAACGATTCAATACTGTAACAATGTAATTTTGTGTCTGCTTAGAACAGCCATCCTTTCAGCCATCCAGAATTTAGGTTAAAATGTCAGGTTATACTCGTATTATCGAAAACATAAATAAAAAAGCTTGTCATTTGAAAACCAAGCTTCAGAGGAAAGTACCCTTACAATCAATGTTATACACAAAATGAGCAGAAAGACAATTGCTTTGGTTGTCAAAATACATCATTTCTTATTGGATTATAATGGAATTCACTGTTGTCATTATTGTTCCCATAAGGGCCGTCATAAACAAAGCTCATACAATTTCATTTTACTGGAGCTGCTTTGTGACTTTTGTAAACGCTAAGAATTACAAAATATTTTTGCCACCATAATCATCACGGTATATAAACAATACTGGTATGTCGTATAAAACTGATGGCATCCAATATAATATCAACATTATCGTCTCTTATTCTATGAAAGTACTTGTAAATAAGATATAAGATTTATTGAATGTTTCCTGTAAACTAGCTATTTATTAAACACCATCTTCACACAATATTTGTTTTTATTTTGTACATTAGCGTCACAATTAGAATTGCTAATTTAGGAAAATATTCCAGCAGAATTTATTCAATGTTAATAATATTAATATTAATTATTAATTATTTATTCAATGTAATAAAAGATAGACATGTATAATATATTGATTCCCAAAAAGTACGCACAAAACCCCTTTATTAAAAACGATGCAAACTCGGTTTGATTTTGCGTATTCATCGACGTTAGTTCAACCAACGGCACACACCTGCTTGCATCTGCTCAATCAGTATTCAACATTTAAAAAGGAATACACCAATTAACAACTGTTACATACACTAGTCTAATAAAATAATCAAGCTAAACAGCATTTACGTTGCTAACCCTTTAAATAAGCTGATGATTGCAATAAATGGGTTACTGACTTGCCATGTGAACTTGGTAATAAATGATAAGTGTCATTGATGACTAGAGCTAAAAAGAAGATATCTTTTTTGTTAATTATTATATATAACAAAGATATAACAAAATGGAATATGTTGCCGTCTGTTTGCAGTAATGATCTACCATTTATATCTCATATAACAGTCACTTTGCATAAGTGTATCATTTTAAATGATAAATGAAATAATTGAAGAAAAAAATGGTTGTGTCAAAATTTCGTATTCAGTATTGCACCTGTATGCCTTTAGTTAATAAATTAATGCCAATCGATCTATTTCAGATCGGTAGTTAAAATAAACAGTAAGTTTAGACCAGATTTATATTTATATTTAATATATGTATTCTTATTTTGCATCTAATTTAAATAGGAAAGGTATCGTTTTGTGAAACCGCAAAATCAGCCATTAATCGCATTTAACATGTAAATTATGACTTGAATCTTTAAACATTTTACTTTTCTTAAAATGTTAGCACATTTTTCTAAAATTTAAATTTCTTGAAATATTTCGGCTCATCTGGAGGGATGCAGCTTTTAATTCTTTTTATAAATGTACATGACATATTGTTTTATGCTTCCATGAGTAAAGTCTTTTGGAAAATGATTTTTCCTTACGTTAGAGTATACAATATCATTATTATTGACAAAATTGTGGCAGTTTGGTTTAAGCTGTACTTCATAATGCCTAAAAACATGACTGACCTTATCAACAGTAACTGTGTGTTTAAAAAATGCAAACATCAGTTTTATGGAGATGCGTAGGTGACACATGAACGGGTTGCAAGTTAAGATGTTCTGTTTCCTGGAATTTAAACTCGCATGCTGTATGTTTTTCCCTCAAAATAAACTCTTTAAATCCTGTATTTGGTATCTAATGCAAAGAAGCGAGATAGAATGTATTTTCTTGGACGCTTTACATAATCTGTCAGACACTATTGACCTTTTTTTTATATTGTTATGTAACAAATCGATTAAAATGAGGCACCCAGACAAACAAATGCCACGACTTTAACAATTAAAATTGGCGATTATGCTTTGTTAACTCAAAAATTCATATATTTTCGAGTACAATTGACGAACAATGCCTTCTAATATCAATACATAAATAGAGTTCTCACATCGTCACCCAAATGATTGTTTTATCTGGCAAAGACAAGAAACGCATGCAAGTCTAACAAAGAAAGTTTAATTTTAAAATAAAGATTTTAACACGACTTTTTTCAAAGAATAGCTTCGTTAAAAAGAATGTAAAATCAATTGAAACGTATTAGTTGGTTATTATATAACTCGATTTGAAATGTATCATGACGTCACTTTAAACAATTCTCGGTCACCCACCACAGGGAATGTATAAAAAAGGTGACTAAAGCACTTAATTTGTAATAAAGTATCATCTTCCCGTCTTTGATATGAGTTTGTTTTTGCGCTACATTTGTCTTCAACAAATAGATCAAATTCACAAATCAGAACGATAGGGTCTAGGGCAACAGAGTGTAATTGAATTAAAAAAAACGGCATAAGCCAATGCTGTGCTGCTTTGATGATGTATTCCATTCATTTTTGATTTGTTTGCCAGTAATTTCTTTAATGACTTTATAAAACGTTCTAGAAATACTTTTAATCCGTTGATCTTTTGTGCTCATTTTTTAAAAAAAATATATTTAAGTGAAACATAAACTGAGATTGGTAGACCTGACGTCGTTCTGTTTTCGGTTCTCTGCTCTATTTGTTATTCCGTATAATTATAATAAACTTCTAAAATCTATACTTGGCATCTAATGTAAATTATGAAGCTATATTTTCCTATTCTGATATCAACTGATATCATCTGCCAGACACTTTTTGACGAAGTTAGCTTTTTACGCAACAAATCATTAATTGAGATCACCAAAATACAAATGTTACATCTTTGTTAGATGAGGAGGTGATGTGCTTCGGTTAACTCAATTATCTAGTGTATATTTATGCCCATGATCGATCCAAAATCTTCTTACTAAAGGGAGATAGGAAATCCAGAGCAAAAGAAATGTCCATACCATATAAATGACCGTATGGTCTGTAAAAAAAAAAATCTGAAAAGTAATATTGTTGTTGCATGACACTCTTTGTATTTCCTCTATAAGGCATACAAGATCAAGTTTTGTCCCCTAAAAAGGACCACACATGTATCTCTTACACATCAAATAGAAATGTTGTGTTCAGAACAACAGACGTGTGACGTGTGGTAGCTGGCGGCCAAACTTTTTTTACTTTACTTAAAAATTAAGTCATATTTATTTGTCGGTAGCTATTTTCATTTTTTGTTTATCAATTGAATGCAGATGTTGTTGACACAAATATATCATAAATTTATTCAAAAATTAGTTTTCAATGTGAATAATTTTGTTATGAAATTATGAAATTTAACAATCCACAATGATTCTTAGTTCAATGCAAGCAATTTTGCATATTGTTCATGTTGTCTTGCAAAACATCAGAGAAAATTGAATACTGTTGAGTCAACTATGAATACAAAATATATTAAGAATAACCCCACTGTTATAATAATTTTATATTGTACATTTTTTTCTGAAAATACATATTAGTTTTATAACACAATATGACTGCTTATTTTCACTAACATAATCTTCATACCAATTCAATGTCGATCAGTTTTATTTGCAAAAACTTCTAAGTAAGATTAATGATTAAAAAATGGCTTAAATGGCGGTAGAGCTAATAGTGACTTTTGTAAAGGGTTCACGTTCTTTCGAGTAAGCTTGTAGTTTAGTTGTCATATTTAACCAGAATTTGTCATCTTATCTTTAAGAGAAACCTAACTTACTTAATCAATTAGAAGAAGATATTTCACAGGATTAAGTTTATCTGATATCAGTTACAAGGAAGTGCCTATAATATGAACATTTTTATTCTTAACCCTCCTCCCAAAAACTAGTATTGTTAGCACGAGATAATTCATGAATAAGATTGTGTTTGTTATAACAAGTCCATCTTAAGAGTTCCTGTTCTTCCGGAAAGTTGTGAAGTTCTAAGTAAACATTTAATGATTGTTTCAGAGAAAGGTTAGTGTATTGTAAATATACTTTTCTGTAATGTGCATAAAAGAAAGTTTAATTAAACACGGTTAACTAAATTAAGTGAACTTTGTTTTGGAAACACTTTATACACTTAAGCAAGCCCAATGATTAATTTGTATAATCAACTCTCTGTACAATACTTTATAATTATTACACTTTATGAATAATAGAAACAAGAAAAAATATAGATTATGTATATAATTTCTAGTATTTTATTCATGTATCTTATATACGTATGCAACGAAAACTGAGCAATTCTGTCATAATTATGTTCTTATGTCTTATGACTACAGGACCTGGTTTGTACAGGATAAATCAATAATAATTACATGAAAATACATTATCTTTCATTAAATGTCAAAATATATCTAAACGATCGTACAACCATTATATAGACTATCCTTAGCTTTATAAATTATAGTAAATTAGAAATAATACGTTATGAATGAAAGGAAATTAATAAAAATCACTGACCGTATTCTTTTTATGTTATGAATAAAAGGTAATTAATAAAAATCACTGACCATCTTCTACAAACACATATTTTATTATAAAAATAATTGTCTAAATTATAGTCTAAAATATAAGCGACCACTTATGGTATTAAATAGCCAGAATTAAGCACGCATGCTGTTTTGCACTCTTGTGTAACCAACGTTGCATCGAGTGCAACGGTGAGTATTTTGAAAAATATTTACTTTATTGTGATGTCGCATAAAATTGGCGTTCACTGTGCGCCGTCTTATAATAATTGTATGTTTTAACTTTTATATAATTTTACAGGTATTGTTTGACTCTTCAACTTTTATATTAGTCAATGTTTATGCACCTAACATAGATAGTCCATTTTTTTTAAAAAGTATTTTTGATGATATTGATACCTTTAATAAGAACGACTCCTTAATAATTTGTGGAGACTTTAATCTAGTACAAAACCCTGAATTAGATTTTCATAATTTATAATTATTACAATCAAGAAATAATAATATTAAGGCTAGGAATGTTTTACTAGATATTATTGAAGGAAAAAAAACGTGTTGACCTATTTAGAGAGTTACATGGTGATGTCAAAAATTATACATGGCGACGCACAAATCCTATACAGCAAGGTAGACTAGATTTTTTTCTATTGTCAAGTGATTTGTATCAATATGTAAGAAAATGTGATATTTATATTAGCTATAAGTCTGACCATTCAATAATAAATTTAGATATTTGTTTTGTTCATGTGACTCATGGAAAAGGTTTATGGAAATTTAATAATGCTCTTTTACAGGATATTGATTTTTTTGAATATTATTAATGAGAAAATAAATGAAGTAAAATTACAATATTGTTTACCAGTATATAATATTCATTATGTGTTGGATATTAAATATAATGACATAGAGTTTGTTTTTCTGATGATCTTTTTTTTAGAAACGCTTCTTATGGAAATAAGGGGTAAAACCATTTCTTGTCAAAGAAAGAAATATTTTTGAAAAACAACTTATGGATGAACTTATTTATATTGAGCAAAATTTGACAGATGACAATAAAAAAAAGCTTTTACATTTACAGAATAAGCTAAATGAGTTAAGATCCAACAAAATAAGAGGAGCTATGATTAGGTCATGATCAAAATGGATAGAATGTGGAGAAAAACCTTCTAATTTTTTTTTAAGTTTAGAGAAATCACATTGCACGGAAAAAGTCATACATTTTATAGAAATGGATGATGGAACATTTATTTATGACCAAAAGGATATATTGGAAAAAACTTGTTCAAATTATGAAAATTTATATAATGAGGTAAATTTAACTTCAGAATCAAACATTGATAGCGAACTAAGAAATTTTGTAGTTAATAAGTTGAAAAATGATGAATCACTTAATCTTGAAGGTTTACTCTCATGAAAAACTGGAGACCAATAACTTTATTAAATGTTGTTTATAAATTGGCATCTGGTAGTATAGCAAATATAATAACAGGCTAAGGTGTTTTAGATATTTTAGTGTCAAAAGATCAAACTGGATTTGTTAAATATAGATATATTGGAGAATATACTAGATTATTGTATGATATAATGAAATATACTGAAGATAATAATATATAGTTACCTGGTTTAATTATGATGATCGATTTCGAAAAAGCCTTTGATACATTAACTTTTAAATTTATAGAAACATGTCTTTTACTGTTTAACTTTGGTCCTATGTTAAGGAAATGGATATCAGTTTTTTTTTATATAATACTGAAACTTATGTTATTCTAAATGTTTTTATCTACATTCTTCAAAGTTAAACGAGGCTGTAGGCAAGGTGATCCAATTTCACCGTATATATTTTCATTTTATGTGCAGACATATTAGCTATTAAAATAAAACAATGTAACGATATTAAAGGTATACATATAAATGGTGAAGAATATAAAATAACATAATTTGCAGATGATACATCACTATTGTTAGATGGTACTGAAAAATCATTAAATATTGCTCTAAAATTGTTGAATATATTTTCAGAGATTTCTTGACTAAAAGTAAATTTTGATAAAACCAAAGTCATTTGGATAGGTTCCCTTAAGTACAGTACTAGATCAATCAAGACAAAATGGAAACTTACATGGGGTGATACACAGTTTAAATTGCTAGGTTTGATATTTGATTTGCGTTGATTTAGACAAAATGATTGATTTGAATTTTTTGAAAAACTACAAAAGGTAAAAAATAGTATAAGTCATTGGAAAGAAGGAATGTTGACACCAATAGGTACTACAAACTACTAACTTAGCCTAGTATGCATGTTATTTCCATATTTATAAAAGTTAAATCTTTCCTAGTTTGATTTGCATTTTATAAACATATTGACAAAACTCAAAGCAACTGGATAAAGTGATCCCTTTATATGCGAATCACCTTACACTCCTACAAACGGTGTCAGGTGGGAGGATCATAAATGAAAATTTTAAAAGCTAAACAACTTTGTAAATGAACATTACTATACTAACTGAAGTTTATGGATCCCAGAGACAGTATTAGAAAAAAATAACGCAGAAAAGATTGTTTTGTTTTTAAATCTTTTGATGTCATCTTATACTTGTATAACAGTATAACATTCATGTGAATAATTCCCATCGGTGTCTTCATTTTGAGATAAAAAATATATGTAAAAAGATGAATATTGTTTAGATTAAACAGCGTGCATACTTTTGATTTTGCATCTTATTTAAATACGAAATATATATATTCTGGTTATATAATCTGTTCCCAGACGGAATCAATAAAAGTTTGCATACACTTAAACGACCTTCTCTTAAACGACTGGAACCTAAATGCACATTAAGCGTGAAATACTATTTTCCCTCTGAGGAACCAGCAAATTAGTAGTTTTAATATATAAATTATTATAATGTTTTAAACAAGATATGTTTGTAAAACATGTATGCCCCCTATCAGCAGCCAATTAGTCATGTGATAAGGTTATTATGCATGACGTCTGACCCAGTGATCAAACAATTAATAAGGGTTATAAAGTATCTACTGGTCATGACCTTGACCTTTGACCCCTTGACCCAAAACTCAATAGGGGTCATCTGCTGGTCACGACCAATCATCATACAAAGTTTGAAGTTCCTAGGCCTAGGCGTTTTAGTAAAATTGATCAGAAACTGTTTTTACCTACAAGGTCAATGTGACCTTGACCTTTGACCCCTTGACCCCAAAATCAATAGGGTCATCTGCTGGTCATGACCAATCACCATGCCAAGTTTGAAGTTCTTAGGCCTAAGGGTTCTCTTATTATTTGATCGGAAACCTTTTAACATACAAGGTCAATGTGACCTTGACCTTTGACCCAAAAATCAATAGGGTCATCTGCTGGTCATGACCAATCACCATGCCAAGTTTTTTGAAGTTTCTAGGCCGAAGCGTTCTTTAGTTATTGATCAGAAAACCGTTTTTACTTACAAGGTCATTGTGACCTTGACCTTTGACCCCTTGATCCCAAAATCAATAGGAGTAATCTGCTGGTCATGACAAATCACCATACCAAGTTTTGAAGTTCCTAGGCCTAAGCGTTCTTGAGTTATTGATCAGAAACCTTTTTTACTTACAAGGTCATTGTGACCTTGACCTTTTGACCCCTTGATCCCAAAATCAAATAGGAGTAATCTGCTGGTCATGACCAATCACCATACCAAGTTTGAAGTTCCTAGGCATAAGGGTTCTTAAGTTATTGATCCGAAAGCATTTTTACCTACAAGGTCAATGTGACCTTGACCTTTGACCCCTAGACCCCCAAAAATAATAGGGGTCATCTACTGATCATGACCAATCACCATCTCAAGTTTGAAGTCCCTAGGCCTAAGGGTTCTTTCATTATTGATCGGAAACCGTTTTTACCTGTACAAGGTCAATTGACCTTTGACCTTGACCCCTTAACGCCAAAATCAATAATGGTCATCTGATTGGGTTCATAACCAATCACCATACCAAGTTTGAAGTTTCCTAGGCCTAAGGTTCTTTTGTTATGATCAGAACCGTTTTTAATTAAAGGTCAATGTGACCTTGACCTTTGACCCCTTGACCCAAAAATCTATACGGGTCATCTACTGATCATGACCAATCACCATACCAAGTTTGAAGTTCCTAGGCCTTAAGGTTCTTTAGTTATTGATCGGAAACCGTTTTTATGTACAAGGTCAATGTGACCTTACCTTTGACCCCAAAATCAATAGGGGTCATTTACTGATCATTGACCAATCACCATACCAAGGTTAATGTTCCTAAGCCTTAAGGTTCTTTAGGTATTGATCGGAAACCGTTTTTACCTACAAGGTCAATGTGACCTTGACCTTTGACCCCTTGACCCCAAAATCAATAGGGGTCATCTACTGATCATGACCCAATACAACCATTTACCAAGTTTTGAAGTATTCCTAGGCCTTAAGGTTCTTTAGTTATTTGATCGGAAACCGTTTTGCTTTCAAGGTCAATGTGACCTTGAACCTTTGACCCCTTGCACCCCAAAATCAATAGGGGGGTCATCTACTGGTCATGACTAATCACCATACAAGTTTGAAGTTTTCCTAGGACTTTAAGGTTCTTTCAGTTATTTGATCGGAAAAACTTTTTTTGCCTTTCAATTCAATGGACCTTGACCTTTGGGACCCCTTGACCCCAAAATCAATAGGGGTCATCTACTGGTCATGAACAATCACCATACCAAAAGTTTGAAAGTTTCCTAGGCCTTTTAAGGTTCTTTTAGTTATTGATCGGAAACCGTTTTTGCTTTCAAGGTCAATGTGACCTTGACCTTTGACCCCTTGACCCCAAAATCAATAGGGGTCATCGTCTACTGGTCATTGAAACAATCACCATACCAAAAGTTTTTTGAAGTTCCTAGGCCTTAAGGTTCTTTAGTTATTGGCATGACGGGAAACCGTTTTTGCTTTTCAAATTCAATGTGGACCTTGACCTTTTTGAAACCCTTGACCCCAAAATCAAATAGGGTCATCTTACTGGTTTCATGACCAATCACCATACCAAGTTTGAAGTTTCCTAGGCCTTAAGGTTCTTTAGTTATTGATCGGAAAAACCCGTTTTTGCTTTCAAGGTCAATTGACCTTGACCTTTGACCCCTTGAACCCAAAATCAATAGGGGTCATCTACTGTTTCATGACCCCAATCAACCATTACCAAGTTTAAGTTCCTAGGCCTAAGGGTTCTTTAGTTATCACTCGCGAAACCATTTGGTCTACGGACCGACGGACCGACGGACCGACGGACCGACGGACCGACGGCCCGACAAAGTGCAAAGCAATATACCCCCTTTTTTTTCAAAATGGGGGCATAATTATTAACAGTTTGTGTAATGCTTTATCACGTGAAATAAAGTAATCAATGCCCCAATGTAAAATAATACGCAATAAAAAATATAGCAAAATGTAAACCCAAATAGTTTTCACTCATCCAATACAAAAATTAATTTACTACAAACATTACTTATAGCCCAAAAAGAACGACAGATTCATTTATGGCAAATATGTTACTTTTTCGGAAAACTTTGAAACAAGTTAACAAAAAAATAAAAAATAGATAAAAAGTTTTTGAGAACAAAAAGCATGACCTTAAACAAACCACCAGAATTGTTTTTTGCGCAGAATATTTCCTGACATTTAAAAAACCTTTAAAAAATACTTTTTAAAAAATAATGTTTTGCCAAATACAAAGAAAAAGGGGGGATTTAACGTTGGTTTTTGTCTGGAGCAGATAAAAGTTATTTTTTTGGACTTTGCTGTTTTGAAAATATGATAAAAAAGAGCTTAAAACAGAATCCCTAAAAAAATTCCCAACCACAACAAAAATTGAAAATTTTGCAGGCTCGGTTTTGATTGAAGCATTGCTTCATGGACCGTA